>NC_053112.1:3500248-3545248 GCF_010015445.1 Perca fluviatilis | reverse complement strand
GTGTCCGTGTGTTACTGTGTGTGTGTGTGTGTGTGTGTGTGTGTGTGTGTGTGTGTGTGTGTCAAACAGCAACACGTGTGTTGTTGCTGCTGTGTTGTTCACTGACTGTTGGAAAAATCAATACTGCAGCTTTATGGATCGACCCACATACGATGTTCCATCACACTCTCTCGCTTTAATTAAAAGGGTTTAACCTGGACTCTATGTCCCCATGTTTCTGTGTCTGATGGGAACATACACGCTAAAAGTCCTGATTATTTACATGGAGTCTGGTGGAGATATGCTGGCTCTATACACGCTAAAAGTCCTGATTATTTACATGAGTAAATTAATAAAATTTTGGTGGAGATATGCTTCTATACAGCTAAAAGTCTATTATTTACATGGAGTCTGGTGGAGATATGCTGGCTCTATACACGCTAAAAGTCCTGATTATTTACATGGAGTCTGGTGGAGATATGCTGGCTCTATACACGCTAAAAGTCCTGATTATTTACATGGAGTCTGGTGGAGATATGCTGGCTCTATACACACTAAAAGTCCTGATTATTAACATGGAGTCTGGTCCTCTAACTGCTGCTGAACATTAGTCCTGTAGGGTTACATTACAGCTTGGTTCTTGTTTAGTACTGGACCAGTTTCAGAGATTGTTAAATAGGGTCCAGCTTTAAAAATACTGAGGTACCCTTTTAATGACATCACCACGGTGACATCCCTGACCTTTGACCTACATCTTTTGACAGAAGTCTAACAGGAAGTCCTCCCCTCTCTTCTTCAGGTGCTGCTCTTCGTCTTCTCCATTCTGCGTAAGGTGGCGTGGGACTACGGCCGGCTGGCGCTGGTCACCGACGCTGACAGGTAAACACGCCGCTAACAGTGATGTCACGCAGGCGGGGACAGGGGGCGGGGCCTGTTTTGAGATTGGGGACTCTGGTTGGTTGTTCTCCACGCACTACGGGAACCAAACTGTTCACCTCGGGCTGCACAATTAATCACAACTTCATCCAAATCCCCACGTGGACCAGTCGCCCTGGTTTGTTTACTACAGGTCAGGGATGCACTGAATCCAGGACTGGGCTTCTGATTGGGCTGAATATTTGGGCTTTTTGACGTGGTTCTGGTTTCTGCCGAACCTTAGCATTTGTTCCCAGGGAACCGAACACTACGCTTGCACTCGGCACGCTACGCTGGTCGCTGTAGTGACGGCGCCGTTGGTTACGGGAAGGTGTTTACGTAGGTGGAGCGTTCAATGCAGCAGGCTGTGAGGAAGTGGACATGGAACTGGTGAGAAGAAATAGTGTTGTTTGGCAGAACTTTCAGTCAAAAGAAGGCCGTTCAAGTCCAGCTACATGTTCAATCTGTTCAATGCTGATTGGTCTGGTGGTGGCGAGGACCCTAAACTATACACAACATGGCCGCTGTTACAACATCTGGTCTGAAACATCTGAAAGAATACGAGTTGTGCACGAAGGAATCTCCAGACAGCAGCCAGAATGCAGCAACTTCAGGTACGGCAAAGGAAGGACAGTCCCTGTTTACTTCATTCATGTTTACTGGGTTCATGGACTGAGGATGGGAGGAGGAGTCAGCACCATCTCTACCAGGGGGTTCAGGATTCAGGATTCAGACCAACCCCAAAATCTGGATTCAGTGCATCCTTAGAATAAAAAAAGGGTCAAAAACTTTGGAAAAAAAAGCCACAAAAATCCTGATTTGAAAAACTACGGAGCGGCCCGAGGCCCAAAATCTCACGGTACAGATCCACTTTTGCGATTCGACTGAAGCGTGCGTGAAGCCATGGTTGATGCTCCGCGCCCCCTGACCGGCAGCTGATTGGACGAACGCGCCACGTGGGTCCGCCTGCTCGAGAATTTCAACCGAGCGTCATGTCGCCTCGGCCGGAATCCGATCTCATATCGTACTAAAATAGTTTCACCGAAACCTGTTTCTGAGAACATGTGAAGAGAGAAACGGGCCGTGCTGAATCGGTCTTCATTTCAGATCAACAAAGGTCAGTTTAGAAGATTTCCGTCTACTTCTATTGGACAGTCGCGTCGCGTTCAGCGCATTCATTTGCATAAAGATGGGCGTCGGCCAGCTTTTCGGATGCACAGCATTTTTGCAAATGCAGCGCCGCCTTCCCAGGATGCTTTGCGGGCGCGTTAAAGGTGCCCTGCCACACGTATTTCATGACTTTGTGGGTTAGGCGTCCGTGCTGTGGCGTCCTTGAGAACTGTAACTTGACCGGCATGAAATCGCCATATGTCAGACTGACCTGCAGCTCGCCGGTCATGGCCGAGCACGTGAAAACATACGGACCTAACCTTTCAAAAAATGCAAGGAGAAACGGTTTCGTATGGCAGTGCACCTTTTACAAGTCGCTTAACGTCACCCGTAGGAATAGAGGGGAGCGCGGCGCGACAGCAGCATCCCACGGCCAGGTGGATCTGCACCGTCAACGTGTGAGTTAATCTCACAGCAGAAGGAGTTTGTGGCGCCCCAATAATCCCGCTGATAGTTCCCCAGAAGACTCAGAAGTCCGTTTCTATAGACAGGGTTCATACGTTTTGAAAAAACCTGGAAAAGTTATGGAATTTAAAAAATGCTAATTCCAGGCCTGGAAAGGTTCTGGAAACCTAAAAAGACCCAGAAATTTTGGAAAAGTCATGGATGTTTTTATTTTTTTTTAACACAGCATAATAATATGTGATTAATATATATTAATAATTAAAAATATATTAATATTTTCACGTGGTCTTAACCTCAACGTTGTATTCGGGGAGCGATATGATTAATCCCTCTATGAACCACAGACATTATCCTTCATGTTATAGTTAAACCTCTGAGGGTCAACTTTAACACACATTAGTATTCTTATTTTATAATGTCGACTGAGATTTTCAGGAACACATAGTCATGGAAATTTGCCGAAAAAGTCATGGAAAAATCATGAAGAAGTCATGGAAAAGTTAAAATGCATATGAACCCTGTATAGAAGGGTTGTTGTGTTGTTAAAGGGGTGATAGAATGATTATATAGGGTATTTATCATGTTAAAGGGCTGATAGAATGATTATATAGGGTATTTATCATGTTAAAGGGCTGATAGAATGATTATATAGGGTATTTATCATGTTAAAGGGTGATAGAATGATTATATAGGGTATTTATCATGTTAAAGGGGTGATAGAATGATTATATAGGGTATTTATCATGTTAAAGGGGTGATAGAATGATTATATAGGGTATTTATCATGTTAAAGGGCTGATAGAATGATTATATAGGGTATTTATCATGTTAAAGGGGTGATAGAATGATTATATAGGGTATTTATCATGTTAAAGGGGTGATAGAATGATTATATAGGGTATTTATCATGTTAAAGGGGTGATAGAATGATTATATAGGGTATTTATCATGTTAAAGGGGTGATAGAATGATTATATAGGGTATTTATCATGTTAAAGGGGTGATAGAATGATTATATAGGGTATTTATCATGTTAAAGGGGTGATAGAATGATTATATAGGGTATTTATCATGTTAAAGGGGTGATAGAATGATTATATAGGGTATTTATCACGTTAAAGGGGTGATAGAATGATTATATAGGGTATTTATCATGTTAAAGGGGTGATAGAATGATTATATAGGGTATTTATCATGTTAAAGGGCTGATAGAATGATTATATAGGGTATTTATCACGTTAAAGGGGTGATAGAATGATTATATAGGGTATTTATCATGTTAAAGGGGTGATAGAATGATTATATAGGGTATTTTACACTGTTCCTTAAGGTCTCCTAATGGGGTATGTAACATTGGTTGGGCTGAAAATTGCCCGAATGCTATTTTATTAGGCCCTTAACTACCCTGTGAATATGGCTCTATTTGGAACAAGAGCTTTTCTTCCAAATATGGTATGCTCATGAATATTTAGAATGAGCTGCGCGCTGATTGGTTTGAGCAAACTACATAGAAACACATGGGAGACTCGACAGCAGGCCTCATATTTCAGACACTGCAAAGTTATACATTGTTTGTCGGGCTATTTCGTTATTAAATTCACTTCTGAGACTTTTTTAAGCGAGAAATCAACTATATAAAGCTCAAATATGGGCCGTTTATGAAAATTGATGGCTAATTGCAAATTTGGTAAGACTGTGTGTCGGAGTTCAGCGCCGGTGCTGCCTGTGTAGCTGCCTCGCCGCCCGGCCTGCCTTCCTTCACAGACCCCGGCCTGCTGTGAGGTACTTGGAGCTCGGTCACGACTGGCAGCCCACAGCACTCCATACCCGCGCAAAGTCACCGTCTCTTGGGCTAATGGACTACCAAACACCGCTGCTCTGACAGAGCTCCAGGGCCTGCAGCTCCTCTCTTCCTGCTAGCTAAATGGCCCGTTGTCGGTCTGCTTGTTACACCAGCAATCTCTTACCAAATGTTACACACATGTCACGCCACTTAGCTATACAACATATACCTAAATGTCTTATAAAGCTAACAACGGTGTCCGATTTCAAGTTAATGAATATTTGTGAAGACTAACTAGGTGTTTCGTTAGCTGCGACTGTCCCTTCAATCTACAAATCACGGATAGTTAGCTTCATTTTCGGCGTAATTCTTTAGAATTTTGTCACGCCACTTATACATTATCTACCTAAATATTTTGTTTATTTCCCCAATCGTTTGTTTAAATAACTCAACACATTATAATTACACACATTAAAAGATTAACTGGAACCTGTGGTAAGAGATTGCTGGTGTAACAAGCTCGCTGACCGCGCTCTCACTCACATACACCGGGCATTTAGCTAGCAGGAAGAGGGGAGCTGCAGGCCCTGGAGCTCTGTCAGGGCAGCGGTGTTTGGTAGTCCATTAGCCCAAGAGACGGTGACTTTGCGCGGGTATGGAGTGCTGTCGGCTGCCAGTCGTGACTGAGCTCCATCTATCTCTCAGCAGGCCGGGCGGCGAGGCAGCTACACAGGCAGCACCGGCGCTGAACTCCGACACACAGTCAGACAAAATTTGCAATTAGCCATCCATTTTCGTAAAACGGCCCATATTTGAGCTTTACATGGTTGATTTCTCGCATAAAAAAGTTTCAGAAGTGAACTTTGTAATGGAATAGCAGAGATCTGCGTGACCTAGATTCAGAAGACTACCTGATCTCAGGTCAGTTGTGTAGTATGTAAATGTCCTACCTGATCTCAGGTCAGTTGTGTAGTATGTAAATGTACTACCTGATCTCAGGTCAGTTGTGTAGTATGTAAATGTCTACCTGATCTCAGGTCAGTTGTGTAGCCTATGTAAATGTACTACCTGATCTCAGGTCAGTTGTGTAGTATGTAAATGTACTACCTGATCTCAGGTCAGTTGTGTAGTATGTAAATGTACTACCTGATCTCAGGTCAGTTGTGTAGTATGTAAATGTACTACCTGATCTCAGGTCAGTTGTGTGTATGTAAATGTACTACCTGATCTCAGGTCAGTTGTGTAGTATGTAAATGTTCTACCTGATCTCAGGTCAGTTGTGTAGCCTATGTAAATGTACTACCTGATCTCAGGTCAGTTGTGTAGTATGTAAATGTTCTACCTGATCTCAGGTCAGTTGTGTAGTATGTAAATGTACTACCTGATCTCAGGTCAGTTGTGTAGTATGTAAATGTTCTACCTGATCTCAGGTCAGTTGTGTAGCCTATGTAAATGTACTACCTGATCTCAGGTCAGTTGTGTAGTATGTAAATGTTCTACCTGTCTCAGGTCAGTTGTGTAGTATGTAAATGTACTAGATCTCAGGTCAGTTGTGTAGTATGTAAATGTTCTACCTGATCTCAGGTCAGTTGTGTAGCCTATGTAAAATGTACTACCTGATCTCAGGTCAGTTGTGTAGTATGTAAAATGTACTACCTGATCTCAGGTCAGTTGTGTAGTATGTAAATGTACTACCTGATCTCAGGTCAGTTGTGTAGCCTATGTAAATGTACACTGATCTCAGGTCAGTTGTGTAGTATGTAAAATGTTCTACCTGATCTCAGGTCAGTTGTGTAGTATGTAAATGTTCTACCTGATCTCAGGTCAGTTGTGTAGTATGTAAATGTTCTACCTGATCTCAGGTTAGTTGTGTAGTATGTAAATGTACTACCTGATCTCATCAGTTTGTAGCCTAGTAAATGTACTACCGCTCACGTATATATTACCTCGGCAGTTATGTAAACGCCGGTTAAATGGGAGGTGAACCAGGGGAGGCCCGTATGTGATGAACCCCGGAATGTACCTGATCCAGGTCAGTGTGCATGTAATCCCTCGCAGTTGTAGCCAGAAACCCCGCAGGGAGTATTAATACCTGTCACAGGTCTAGACCCTGCTCGGTCAGTGTAGTTGTAGACCTATCCGGTCAGTTGTTAGTAGTATGCTACCTGATCTCAGGTCAGTTGTAGCCTATGTAAAGTTCTACCTGATCTCAGGTCAGTTGTGTAGCCTATGTAAATGTACTACCTGATCTCAGGTCAGTTGTGTAGCCTATGTAAATGTACTACCTGATCTCAGGTCAGTTGTGTAGCCTATGTAAAGTACACCTATCTCAGGTCAGTTTGTAGCCTATGTAAATGTCTACCTGATCTCAGGTCAGTTGTGTAGCCTATGTAAATGTTCTACCTGATCTCAGGTCAGTTGTGTAGCCTATGTAAATGTACTACCTGATCTCAGGTCAGTTGTGTAGCCTATGTAAATGTACTACCTGATCTCAGGTCAGTTGTGTAGCCTATGTAAATGTTGGGGCGTGACCGTTCTCTTAATACACCCATGGGCTGACACAGGTTCTGGTTTTGAGATGCTTGCGTAAGCAACTCAGCTTTGTTGGGATTCGCCCGTTTTCAGCGGCAGTTTCAAAATATGAGATTTTCATAGTAAAGGGGTGTCAGTGGGACTTTGAGCTTCTATGTATGTCCTATTTACCCACCGAACTGTCGTTATTACACTATGACAGGGTAAAATCGGTTTTGCATTATATCACCCCTTTAAAGTCTGTTTTCCACGTTAAACACAACGTGATGTAATAAGGGCCTGGTGGTGGTGATGGTGGTGATGATGATGATGATGATGATGATGATGATGTCTGTGGTCTGTGTGTTTCCCTCCTGAAGACTGAAGAAGCGTTTCAGCGACCACGAGGAGCGGGAATAGTATGTTGGCGCTTCCTCCGTGTTTGGTTTGTCCGCTAACATCTTCCTCCTCTTCCTCCTCATCCTCTGGTTTCATTAACAGGTTCTGCTCTCTGATTGGTGCACTAACTACACTCTTTCTTCTCCTGTTCACTGGGGGTATGGGGGGTAATCAGTGCCACGTGTGTTACCGTGGAGATGAAGTCGTCCCCCCCCCCCCCACATTACAAACATGGTGGGAAAGCGAGAGCAGTTAATAAATATTTGGTGAAGATGGTTTCTGCGAGTCTGGGGGGGAAATCAAACCACCAACAACAGGTGGCACTGATCAGCCCCCATACACCATCAATACTTGTGTGTGTCTGTGTCTGTGTTAGGGCTGGACCCGAATATTCGAATATTTGTTCGGTGGGTTGGTATTCGATTTTAAAATTTGACATTCGAATATTCGTTGTTGTTTTTTTTTTTGGTTTATTTATTTTCTTATTTTCTATTCGATGCTCATTACTACCGAAGCTTCGAAGCTCAAAAAATGGTATTCGGACCAGCCCTAGTCTGTGTGTGTGTGTGTGTGTGTGTGTGTGTGTGTGTTATTTAAAGGTAAAAAGAGGATCTCTGGATAACTCTCTGTTGGCTAACAGATGTGATGCTAATGCTGTTGTTCCACTCTCTTGCATGGATCGACTCGACACAACTTTTTGGGGTTTTCCATAACTGAAAGTAGTTGATAGTACTGCTGCTACTTTTACTGGTACCTACTGGGTCCTGGTACTTTTACTGGTACGTACTGGGTCCTGGTACTTTTACTGGTACGTACTGGGTCCTGGTACTTTTACTGGTACGTACTGGGTCCTGGTACTTTTACTGGGTCCTGGGTCCAAGCCAGCCAAGCCGATACTAAAAGGCTTTAAGATGAGTGAAGGCAGGGTTGGGAACTATTTAAAAATATAGACTTTCTTATATATATAAGTTTGAAATGGTCTTTATAGTCTCAGGGCGCTTTCACACCTATAGTTCAGGGGACTCTGTGCCCTTCAGGGACCTATAGTTCAGGGGACTCTGTGCCCTTCAGGGACCTATAGTTCAGGGGACTGTGTGCCCTTCAGAGACCTATAGTTAGGGGGACTCTGTGCCCTTCAGGGACCTATAGTTCAGGGGACTGTGTGACCTTCAGGGACCTATAGTTCAGGGGACTGTGTGACATTCAGGGACCTATAGTTAGGGGGACTCTGTGCCCTTCAGGGACCTATAGTTCAGGGGACTTTCTGTGCCCTTCAGGGACCTATAGTTCAGGGGACTGTGTGACCTTCAGGGACCTATAGTTCAGGGGACTGTGTCTCAGGGCCTATAGTTTCTGTGCCCTTCAGGGACCTATAGTTAGGGGACTCTGTGCCCTTCAGGGACCTATAGTTCAGGGGACTCTGTGCCCTTCAGGGACCTATAGTTCAGGGGACTCTGTGCCCTTCAGGGACCTATAGTTCAGGGGACTCTGTGCCCTTCAGGGACCTATAGTTAGGGGGACTCTGTGCCCTTCAGGGACCTATAGTTCAGGGGACTCTGTGCCCTTCAGGGACCTATAGTTAGGGGGCTCCTGTCCCTTCAGGCCCTATAGTTCAGGGGACTCTGTGCCCTTCAGGGACCTATAGTTCAGGGGACTCTGTGCCCTCCAGGGACCTATAGTTCAGGGACTCTGTGCCCTTCAGGGACCTATAGTTCAGGGACTCTGTGCCCTTCAGGGACCCTATAGTTCAGGGGACTCTGTGCCCTTCAGGGACCTATAGTTCAGGGGGACTCTGTGCCCTTCAGGGACCTATAGTTCAGGGGCTCTGTGCCCTTCAGGGACCTATAGTTCAGGGGACTCTGTGCCCTTCAGGGACCTATAGTTCAGGGACTCTGTGCCCTTCAGGGACCCTATAGTTCAGGGGCTCTCCCTTCAGGCAGGACTCTGT
This sequence comes from Perca fluviatilis, assembly GCF_010015445.1. NCBI lineage: Eukaryota > Metazoa > Chordata > Actinopteri > Perciformes > Percidae > Perca > Perca fluviatilis. The sequence continues at coordinate 3,536,138 of NC_053112.1, read as the reverse complement.
GCCCTTCAGGGACCTATAGTTCAGGGGACTCTGTGCCCTTCAGGGACCTATAGTTCAGGGGACTCTGTGCCCTTCAGGGACCTATAGTTCGGGGACTCTGTGCCCTTCAGGGACCTATAGTTCAGGCTCGCCCATCCGCCCTTCAGGACCATAGTTCAGGGACTCTGTGCCCTTCAGGGACCTATAGTTCAGGAGACTCTGTGCCCTTCAGGGACCTATAGTTCAGGGGACTCTGTGCCCTTCAGGGACCTATAGTTAGGGGGACTCTGTGCCCTTCAGGGACCCTATATAGTTCAGGTCCTAGGGCCCTGTGCCCTCAGGGACCTATAGTTCAGGGCTCTGTGCCCTTCAGGGACCTATATCTCTGTGCTCAGTATAGTGCTTTTCAGTATAGGGCAGGGCCAGGGCTCACAAGCATGCAGCGGTGTGTGCCCTAAAGGCCTCCAATAGGGCAGGGGCAGCTGGGGCTCTGTGCCTTCAGGGACCTATAGTTCAGGGGACTCTGTGCCCTTCAGGGACCTATAGTTCAGGAGACTCTGTGCCCTTCAGGGACCTATAGTTCAGGGGACTCTGTGCCCTTCAGGGACCTATAGTTCAGGGGACTCTGTGCCCTTCAGGGACCTATAGTTCAGGGGACTCTGTGCCCTTCAGGGACCTATAGTTCAGGGGACTCTGTGCCCTTCAGGGACCTATAGTTAGGGGGACTCTGTGCCCTTCAGGGACCTATAGTTCAGGAGACTCTGTGCCCTTCAGGGACCTATAGTTCAGGGGACTCTGTGCCCTTCAGGGACCTATAGTTACAGGGCATCAGGGGGGAAGTTGCAGCATTGTTGCAGATGGCTTACAGAGCTGTAGCCGAGCCAAAGTAGCTCTTTAATAATTATAAATTATAAAATAAAACACTGATACAGATAATCTGCAAATTGCCAAATATGGTGTCACAGCATTTTCTGGGCGTCGGCAGCGGGAACCAAAAAGGGAAAAGTACTGGTACCAAAAAAACAGTGTCGAGTCGAGCGCAGGTGAGATGCTAACAGGTGTGATGCTAACAGATCTGATGCTAACGGGTGTGATGCTAACGGGTGTGATGCTAACCCCACTCTACACTTGTCTTCATGTTTACTGTTAATTCAGCCTGAGACGAGACACAGATAACTATGAAGCGGTAACAGGCAACAGGTAACAGGCCGTGTGTGTCTGTAGCTCAGTGATGTAATCCCCCGTGGCGTGCTAGATGGTTAGCTACCTCCACACAACCAGCGCTCTGAAGAGCATCCTTTACTCGAGGAAACGTAGAAACACTGGCAGCGGGTCTATGTTCCCAGGCTCCTATCCTCCCCACATCAATATGTTTTTATATTTTAATATGACACATTAAGGAGAACGGACGGACAGTTGTCATGAGTTTTTGTGGAACCTTTTGTAAGCTAATAACCCTTATATCAAGAACATAAGACCCTGGGAACAGGTAGTTATTATTCTAAGTGTCTGACAACATTATGGGATGGATCCCTACAGAGATAGACCTTTTAGTTAAAGAGTAAGATCCTTTCAGTTTAACATGAAACAGCCCCGAAATCACCATCACCAAACTACACCAGACTCCATGTAAATAATCAGGACTTTTAGCGTGTATAGAGCCAGCATATCTCCACCAGACTCCATGTAAATAATCAGGACTTTTAGTGTGTATAGAGCCAGCATATCTCCACATGTAAATGGGTGAATTAAGGGTTTATTTCAACCAAACCAGGGTGGTGATTGTTGGAACAGTGGAAAGATGAACCAAGACGGCTTTTGATAGTTTTATTTAGTTTCTGTCCACTTTGAATGAAGTGTGTTTTACGATGATAAAAGTCCTGATTATTTACATGGAGTCTGGTGGAGTTTGGTGATGGTGATTTCGGGGCTGTTTCATGTTAAACTAAAAGGTCTATCTCTGTAGGGATCCATCCCATAATGTTGTCAGACACTTAGAATAATAATCTGAGTCTGTCAGCAGCAACAACAGAACTTTTAGTGGAGGCTGACTGGACCCCCCCTCCCCCAGATATTATGTACATTTGGTGATAAAGTTTTATTTAAAGAGCTGTTAGTGTCTCGTCCATGTTGTTGTTTCCAGATAGAATCACCTTGATGTTTGTGTTTCTACTTCCTATTATGTTAGCTCCCTCTGTGTTCAGGAGTCCAATCAGCTTTCAGGTCAAAGGTCAGAGCGGCTAACACGCTAACAGCCAGCTGACTGCTTCCTGTGTGTGTCCACAGCGTTGCCTCGGCGATGCACTCGGAGACGCCCGACCGCTACGAACGCCTCACCTCTGTCTCCTCCTCCGTCGACTTCGACCAGAGAGACAACGTAAGGACACTTTCATCCCTCCTCATCCTCCCCATACACTGCTCGCTGTGGATGTCTGTTTGGGTCCCTAATTACTTAGTTAGAAAGGGCACAGAATGCCGATAATGTGATGTAAAATGAACGTATGAAGAGCACAAACTGTGAATGGTATAGCAAAGTCAGTTGGGTCATTCCATCCAATACTCTCTGATGTAAACATGTCAGAAGGGCTTTTCTTCTAAGCCTCAAACAACTTTGAATATTTTAAAAGGTATGAATACTACCCTGACTGTATGAAAGATGTGGAACATTTTATATAAGGTTATACAGAGACCCTGATACAGAGACCCTGATACAGAGACCTGATACAGAGACCCTGATACAGAGACCCTGATACAGAGACACTGATACAGATATACAGAGACACTGATACAGAGACACTGATACAGATACACTGATACAGAGACACTGATACAGAGACCCTGATACAGAGACACTGATACAGAGACCTGATACAGAGACACTGATACAGAGACCCTGATACAGAGACACTGATACAGAGACACTGATACAGAGACACAGATACAGAGACACTGATACAGAGACCCTGATACAGAGACACTGATACAGAGACCCTGATACAGAGACACTGATACAGAGACACTGATACAGAGACCCTGATACAGAGACACTGATACAGAGACCCTGATACAGAGACACTGATACAGAGACACTGATACAGAGACACTGATACAGATATACAGAGACACTGATACAGAGACACTGATACAGATATACAGAGACACTGATACAGAGACACTGATACAGATATACAGAGACACTGATACAGAGACACTGATACAGATATACAGAGACACTGATACAGATATACAGAGACACTGATACAGATATACAGAGACACTGATACAGAGACACTGATACAGATATACAGAGACACTGATACAGATATACAGATACACTGATACAGATACACTGATACAGATACACTGATACAGGACACTGATACAGAGACACTGATACAGATACACTGATACAGATATACAGATACACTGATACAGATATACAGATACACTGATACAAAGACACTGATACAGATATACAGATACACTGATACAGATATACAGATACACTGATACAGATATACAGATACACTGATACAGATATACAGAGACACTGATACAGATATACAGATACAGATACACTGATACAGTGTACAGAGACACTGATACAGAGACACTGATACAGATATACAGAGACACTGATACAGATATACAGAGACACTGATACAGATATACAGAGACACTGATACAGAGACACTGATACAGATATACAGAGACACTGATACAGATATACAGAGACACTGATACAGATATACAGAGACACTGATACAGAGACACTGATACAGATATACAGAGACACTGATACAGATATACAGATACACTGATACAGATACACTGATACAGATACACTGATACAGAGACACTGATACAGAGACACTGATACAGAGACACTGATACAGATACACTGATACAGATATACAGATACACTGATACAGATATACAGATACACTGATACAGATACACTGATACAGATATACAGATACACTGATACAGATATACAGATACACTGATACAGATATACAGATACACTGATACAGATATACAGAGACACTGATACAAGACACTGATACAGATACACTGATACAGATATACAGATACACTGATACAGATATACAGAGACACTGATACAGATACACTGATACAGATACACTGATACAGATACACTGATACAGATATACAGAGACACTGATACAGATACACTGATACAGATACACTGATACAGATATACAGAGACACTGATACAGATATACAGATACACTGATACAGATATACAGATACACTGATACAGATATACAGATACACTGATACAGATATACAGATACACTGATACAGATATACAGATACACTGATACAGATACACTGATACAGATATACAGAGACACTGATACAGATATACAGATACACTGATACAGATACACTGTAAGATATACAGATACACTGATACAGATATACAGATTCACTGATACAGATATACAGATATACAGATACACTGATACAGATATACAGATACACTGATACAGATATACAGATACACTGATACAGATACACTGATACAGATATACAGAGACACTGATACAGATACACTGATACAGATACACTGATACAGATACACTGATACAGATATACAGATACACTGATACAGATATACAGAGACACTGATACAGATATACAGATACACTGATACAGATATACAGAGACACTGATACAGATATACAGAGACACTGATACAGATATACAGATACACTGATACAGATATACAGATACACTGATACAGATATACAGAGACACTGATACAGATATACAGATACACTGATACAGATACACTGATACAGATATACAGAGACACTGATACAGATATACAGAGACACTGATACAGATATACAGATACACTGATACAGATATACAGAGACACTGATACAGATATACAGAGACACTGATACAGATATACAGATACACTGATACAGATACACTGATACAGATATACAGATACACTGATACAGATATACAGAGACACTGATACAGATATACAGATACACTGATACAGATATATAGAGACACTGATTCAGAGATACAGTCTATTGTCCTCCTTCTCCTCCCTTTCTCTCTCTTCCTGATTGTTCTGTTTGTTCCTGCAGGGTTTCTGCTCGTGGCTGACGGCCATCTTCAGAATAAAGTGAGTATCAGTCTCATATGAGCTAACGTAGCTCCACATATTCTCTGTGGTCTCATATATGAGCTAACGTAGCTTCACATATTCTCTGTGGTCTCATATATGAGCTAACGTAGCTTCACATATTCTCTGTGGTCTCATATATGAGCTAACGTAGCTTCACATATTCTCTGTGCTCTCATATATGAGCTAACGTAGCTTCACATATTCTCTGTGCTCTCATATATGAGCTAACGTAGCTTCACATATTCTCTGTGCTCTCATATGAGCCATTAAAAAGCTGCTGAAGACTCACTAGTTTAAACTGGCTTTTGGCTCATGTATATAATTTTGTGTTTTTAAGTCTTTTAATTTTAAATGATCCATTGGTATTTGTTTGGCTTTCTCATTCTGCTGTTGGGCTCTTATTTCTTATTTCTTATTTCTTACACTCTGTGACTTTGTCTGTAACAGGTGCTATATCAAATGAACGTAGAGTTGTTATCTGCGGATCTCTGAGCTGGTTTGTTTGGACTCTTCCTCCTCTTCCTCTAGGGATGAAGAGATCAGGGAGAAGTGTGGCGAGGATGCGGTCCACTACCTGTCCTTCCAGCGCCACATCATCGGCCTGCTGGTCGTGGTCGGGGTCCTCTCCGTCGGCATCGTCCTGCCCGTCAACTTCTCCGGAGACCTGCTGGGTAAGCATCACACCGCCAGCAGCCAATCAGGAGCCGCTCAGAGCATCAATAACGCTACTGCAGCAGCCAATCAGGAGCCGCTCAGAGCATCAATAACGCTACTGCAGCAGCCAATCAGGAGCCGCTCAGAGCGTCACTAACGCCACTGCAGCAGCCAATCAGGAGCCACTCATTTTGTTTCCGAATCATGGAGCTCGTTAGGGGGCGCTATGGAGCTCGTTAGGGGGGCACTATGGAGCTCGTTAGGGGGCACTATGGAGCTCGTTAGGCGCTATGGAGCTCGTTAGGGAGCTATGGAGCTCGTTAGGGCTATGGAGCTTGTTAGGGGGGAGCTCTGGAGCTCGTTAGGGGGCGCTATGGAGCTCGTTAGGGGGGAGCTATGGAGCTCTGGAGCTCGTTAGGGGAGAGCTATGGAGCTCGTTAGGGGGGAGCTATGGAGCTCGTTAGGGGGGCGCTATGGAGCTAGTTAGGGGGGAGCTATGGAGCTAGTTAGAGGCTATGGAGCTCGTTAGGGGCTATGGGCTACGTTAGGGCCTATGGAGCTCCGTTAGAGGCCCATGGAGCGTTTGGGACGCGCTATGGAGCTCCGTTAGGGCTATGGAGCTCATTAGGGCTATGGAGCGCTTCGTTTGGGGCGCTATGGGCTCGTTAGGGGTGCTATGGAGCTCGTTAGAGCTATGGAGCTCTCGATTAAGGCGCTATGGAGCTACGTTAGGGCTATGGAGCTCGTTAGAGCCTATGGAGCTTCGTTAGGGCTATGGGCTTGGTTGAGGCTATGGAGCTTGTTAGGGGGGTATAGCACTCGTTAAGGGGCTATGGAGCTCGTTAGGGGGGCGCTATGGAGCTCGTTAGGGCGTATGGGCTTCGTTAGGGGGAGCTATGGAGCTCGTTTTGGGGCACTATGGAGCTCGTTTTGGGGCGCTATGGAGCTCGTTTTGGGGCGCTATGGAGCTCGTTAGGGGGCGCTATGGAGCTCGTTAGGCTAAGGAGCTCGTTTTGGGGCTATGGGCTTCGTTAGGGGCTATGGGCTTCGTTTGGGGCTATGGGCTTCGTTTGGGGCCTGTGGGAGCTTCTTAAGGCTATGGGCTCGTTAGGGTATGGAGCTCGTTAGGGGCTATGGAGCTCGTTAGGCTATGGGCTTCGTTAGGCCTATGGAGCTTCGTTAGGGCTAAGGAGCTCGTTAGGGCTATGGAGCTCGTTAGGGGGGTGCTATGGAGCTCGTTAGGGGGCGCTAAGGAGCTCGTTAGAGCTAAGGGCTCGTTAGGCGTAAGGGAGCTCGTTAGGGGGCGCTATGGAGCTCGTTAGGGGGGCGCTAAGGAGCTCGTTAGGGGGGCGCTAAGGAGCGTTAGGGGGCGCTATGGAGCTCGTTTGGGGGCGCTAAGGAGCTCGTTAGGGGGGTGCTATGGAGCTCGTTAGGGGGCGCTAAGAAGCTCGTTAGGGGGCCTGGCAACGCCCGAGTCCAGTCACTACAGAACTTTGTAGTTTTCGTCAGGTCTCATGTTTGCACATTTTTATTTTTCATGATGCTAAGCCCCTCAAAAATGTGAGTGACGCGTCGGAATAATAATAATTATTATAATAATAATTATTATTATAATAATAATAATAATCCTTAGGTTCCTCACACTTGTAGTGCAAGGCACCATTGGGGCAATATGTTAGTTGTGCAATATCTCATTGTGCAACGGCTGTGCTACACTTATTGCGGAGAAAGCAGCCGACAGGGTTGTTAGTTAGAAACTGCCACTGAAAGGAGGAGTTAATGTGCTACTATATACAGTAGGGACCTGTCTAATGTATGAGAGTATTACTATATAGGGACCTGTCTAATGTATGAGAGTATTACTATATAGGGACCTGTCTAATGTATGAGAGTATTACTATATAGGGACCTGTCTAATGTATGAGAGTATTACTATATAGGTACCTGTCTAATGTATATGAGAGTATTACTATATAGGGACCTGTCTAATGTATGAGAGTATTACTATATAGGGACCTGTCTAATGTATGAGAGTATTACTATATAGGGACCTGTCTAATGTATGAGAGTATGTTTTGTGTTGCATGAGAGTATGTGTTGAGAGATTTTCTGTATTTTGTGTTGTCTTTGTAAAGCTGCGAAACGTCCAAAGTCCAAAACTAATGTCTCTTCGGGGACAATAAATTATAATCTTTCTTATCAAACCGAAACATACAGCCCGAGTATTAACACAACGCTGACAGTAAGAGTTTTAAACATAATTCCCCCCAAAAAAAGCAGGAAAAGTCAAAGAAAACAGTTTCCCTCCAAAATGTAGGCTAGCTTTAGTGCGTATCTAGCTTTTCTTAGCTTCGTCCTCAGTGCAACGTAGGAAAGCTTAGCTTGTAGCTCTTCATAGTTCTAGTTAGTTTGTTCTTCCTGCAGGCTAAGAGTTGTCTAACTACAGTCTGTTTCTCTTTTAGCTTTGAGTAGCTTTATTCACTATAAAGGTAATCCGTAAACCTCCATCACACATGTTTACATCATCAACCTCGAATTGAAGACGTCGCTAGTTGCTTATATACAGCGGCACTCATACGTTTATGAACCCATGCTAAAGTTGACTAAAAAGAGGAATAAAAAAAATCTTCTTTTGGAAATTGATCTTAATGCCTTAATTAAAAAAAATTTAAGGACACCAATTTTATTTGTGAATGAGTAATGCATCGTAAATAAATAAATGTTCTTCCTTAAAATACAGGGGGCATAAGTCAGTACACCCCTATGTTAGATTCCCATAGAGGCAGGCAGATTGTTATTATAAAGGCCAGTTATTTCATGGATCCAGACACACACACACACACACATATCACCACATAACCTTCACCATACCTACAGATTGGCATGGGGTACGTTCCATAAAATCATCTCTCAATGCAAATCAGACCAGCTATTATGCTGACTGAAATAAAACCATACCAATCTCTAGGTATGGTGAAGTGTGTGTGTGTGTGTGTGTGTGTGTGTGTGTGTGTGTGTGTGTGTGTGTGTGTGTGTGTGTGTGTGTGTGTGTGTGTGTCTGTGTCTGTGTGTTTTCGTGTGTGTGTGGCTATTTTAATTCCAAAGGCCAAGGGAACTTTATCAGGATGCATGAAATAACTGGCCTTTAAAAATAAAAGTCTGCCTGCCTCGATGGGAATTTAACATAGGGATATACTGACTTATGCCCCCTGTATTTTAAGGAAGAACATTTATTTATTTACGATACATTATTCATTCACTAAGAAAATTGGTGTCCTTAAACGATTTTTCCTAATTTTTTTTAATTAAGATCAATTTCCAAAAGATGATTTTTTTGTATTCCTCTTTTTAGCCAACTTTAGCATGGGGTCACAAACGTATGAGTGCCACTGTAAGTAAAAGATGATCTGTTCTAACACTCGTTACAGGTTACATTGCAGCTTTCAAGCCCTGTGAGTATATGAGAGGTCATCCTTCTGACTGCTGGCGCTGTTGTTGTAACTTATCAGAACACATTTCTCAATGTCTGAACTGTGAGTTTGTTTGTTTGAACGGTTGGTACGTTGAACTCTGTGAGGAGTGTTTCTGTCTCTGAGCTTCTCACGGTCTTCTCACCTTGTGTCTGATTGGTCTATAGTCAGAATTATCAGTAAGGAGGCTTTCCTAAGCCAAGGAGTCCCGGGACCTCCTTCTAAAGAAGGTAACAGCAGTCAGCTCGGAGCTGTAGGTCTGCAGCCCTGCAGGTAGGGTTGGGTACCGAAACAAAATACTAAAATATTATTGTCCACAGATGTGAACATTTCTCTTTGGTTTCACCAAGAATACAAGAGAGACAGGACATTACAAACTGAACATAGCCAAGACGGCAAGACGGACAACACAGACAAATACATTCCATAAAAAGTGACTTTACAAATTCACTAAATTAAATAAGTACATAAATAGATATTATAGCCTACTAAAAATTCTTGCTGTGCATAAAAACTTGCAACCCGGAAGTCTGCCTAATTCTTAAGTACGGTTCCCGGTGTCATTTAGCGCCTTCACAGCATTGGGGACTAGGGATTGCACAATTAATCGCAATTTTATCGAAATCGCAATATGGACTACTGCAATATCCAAATCAATTTATCGATATCGCAATCTTTGTTAAAGGCATAACATGTCAAACACTTCTGAGTTAAGTATTGTGATGCTCCAGCCAGGTGAAATACAGGAAATCCACAAGCATTGTTCTTGAACTTGTTAAGAATACACATTAAAGTGCTGTCAAGTTATTAATGAAATCAATATAATTAATGACTCTTATCAAACATATTTTTTTATATTTTTATTTAATAATTTCCCCTGACAGAAGACAAGCAAATGGCGGACTTGGTTGAAATGTGAAAGAACAGCCATGGCAAAAAAACAACTCTGAATCACTCACTTCTCATTGGCTGCCAAGGTGGCGGGTAGATCGACAGTTTTACCCGCCAATGGCAAAATCCACCCGCATTTGGTGCGGGGTCGGGTGTTCATTTCAGGCCCTGACAGAAAGGCACCGAGACAGGAAGGAGAGGGGCGGAACTTTATCCTGGACATGTTATTGTTTAAATGAATTATTTAAATTTGACCGTATGTCCTCTAACAATAAACAAGCCGTTCTTTAATCGTCGTAAAGTATCGGTTGTCCAGGCGCCGGTATGTGAGACCCAACCCTGCCTGCAGGTCTGTCAGCTGTCTGGTGGTGTTAGCCTGGACCCTGATCAGGGTCTGTATTACTGTAGTACCAGCAGTAGAAGTACTCAGTCCCCCCCACCCCCCACCACCAATAATCAAAATGTTGGTTGCTTTTTTTTTTTGTGGACAATTTTTGAGATGGTTTTTTTCCACCTTTTTTGGGGGCAATTTAGGCCTTTTATTTTCATAGGACAGATGAAGACGTGAAAGGGGGAATGACATGCAGCAAAGGGCCGCAGGTTGGACTTGAACCCGCGGCCGCTGCGTCAAGGAGTAAACCTCTATCTATCTATCTATCTATATATATATATATATATATATATATATATATATATATATAGATATATATGGACACGCGCTCTACCAGCTGAGATACCCGGGCGGCCACATTTTAAGACGTTTTAGTTGCCTTTTTCGAGTTTTTGTCTCTGTTTTCAAGTTCTTTCTGATGTTATTGTGGCTCTTTTATTAATCCATGCAGACAGGGACCCCCACCCTGGTAGTTAGTGTGCGTGTCAGTGTGATCAGTATTGTAGAGAACCTGTCGGTGTACAGTTCCATGCTGATGGAAACTGGGTTCCCAGTGTGTTAAAATGACGACTTCACTGTATGAAATCAGTCCTGAATGTTTTCTGATGCCTTCTGCTTCGTATTTATTCCAGAAAACAACGCCTACAGCTTCGGACGCACCACGATAGCCAACCTGAAGTCTGGGTGAGTCCAGGAGCATTTCTACTGAGTCATAAAGCATGTAATCTGCCGCCGTAGAGCGGGATCGTGTCCATCCAGAAGTCTGTACTGAAGTGGGAATTACGTCTAAAAGTCAGGCCCAAAATAAGGCCCTAAGGCCAGAGAAGTCTGACTCCAATTACCTAATGATATGATGAATCCCACTATGAACCACATACATTATCATTCATTTTATACTTTAACACAGATTTTTATTCTTATTGTATAATGTCGACTGATATTTTCAGGAATACATAGTCATTGAAATTTGCCGAAAAGTATTGGTTAAAATGCATATGAACCCTGGACTTAATGTTTACCAAAACACAAGGATCCATCTGAGACGAAGAGGGTCTCTGTGTGGTGCAACCTCCTCTTCCGTTCTCACAACCTTCAAACAATGCACCTCTAAGCCATAAAATCCTAAACTATTTTTATGACTTAAGCTTCTGTGCATCAGAGGTTCACCTGGAGTACTTTTATAACACAGCTGTGGGTTCACAAACAGAGTCTAAGTTTCCCTAGCGACAGACATCAAGTCAGAGCCGGTCCACCAAGATCTCGTCTGAATTATGAGCCCTGATCTGTTCTCTCCCTCAAGCTTTTATCCATTTCTCACAGGGGGGGCGTCGTCTTGTTTCTAGACAGAAACTGGTATCTTCACAGACTCTCACACCAAGGTCGGGGCCTCTGTCTGGTGCAACTTCCTCTTCCGTTCTTGCAACCTTCAAACAATGCACTTCTAAGCCATAAAAGCCTAAAAAAACTATTTTTATGACTTAAGCTTAACTTTCTGTGCTTCAGAGGTCACCCGGAGTACTTTTAACCACTTCCTCAATGACTAACACAGCTCTTCTGCAACGAGCACATACACACATTTTGTTTATAAAATCTTTCTACGGTACAAGGAGAACAAAATGCTGTTCAACTGTTCAACCAGACCGACATCTTGTCAGCTGAAACAATAGAGCTGGACCCAGTTTAGAAAATGCATTTCCTGCAGAATTGCGTTGCGTGTGAATGCTGGAAGCTGAAAAGCTAAACTGAATTGTTGGCTTAAATGCATAAAAGGAAGGTTATGTAGAAATATGAGAACAAAAGCCCACAACCTTAAATGCTTTGCACTGATGAAGACCTGACATGAAATAACATGACATGTAAAAGCATGTGAGACCTGGGTTTGGTTTAGCTGAACTGTGAGGTGAAGAAGAGTTCAAAGTGAGGGTTTGTTTTGTACTCGGAGAACAAAACGGTTCAGTCAGACTGACGAGTGAAAGGGCCGAGAGACAAAAGATCCCTCTGAGCAACAGTTGAATAAGAAGATAAGAAATCAGCCGTCACTGGTGGAAGAAACTGGGAGCTTAGCATCAAAAAGTGTGCAGATTTAAACAGCACTGACGACTTTGTAAGTGTACAGTTTAGAAAGACTGTACCTGCACGTGGCGCTAGTCGACGCTAGTAGCTGGCTTTCACACCGTTAACCCTCGCGGCGTCTTCCCCGTCGACCAACAAGCAGCTTTTTGTTTTTCTCGGTCGTCTTTTTCGACACTTTTGCGTTTTTTTGAAGTTTTTTTTTTTACTTTTCCAAAGTTTTTGAAGATTTTCCCACATTTTTTGTCACTTTTTTCAATGTTTTTGACATTTTCTTTCTACGTTTTTCAACGTTCTTTTATCAGTTTTTCTTTACATGTTATATAATTGATTAAAACCCCCAAATTCAATGAAAGTAGTGAACTGATCATGTATTTAACTTGTGAAGAGCGTCGTATGGAACCATCCACAGTCATTTAGTTTTAAAATTTGGTTGAAATTTGAAAATGCACATTTCTGATATAGAAACTTTTTGAAAATGAGTTTAGAAAGACTGTACATGTAACCAGTGTAACCAGTAACATTGCTCAAACACAGCGTTCGTGGTTCGACTGGTCCTGACTGTTTTCCCAAGATGGCGCCTACAGTCTTTATAAACTGTCTTAATAAACTGTCTGTACACTCCCAGAGTTCTCCATGCTTGTGTCTACATGTAGGGACCTCATTCTGCCACCGTGGAAGTCTGGTGGTATTTGGAGCCTTGTTAGTGGTGGAGAAATAGAGATTTACCCTCTGCCCTGAAGGCTAGCGTTAGCAGCTAACCTCCGGTGTTGCTCTAACTTGTTTAAAGCTACAGGCGCATTAGATTACCATGACAACATGTCCCAGAGAACGGTCGACTCGGTACGCACACGTTATTAACCCCCTAGGGTCATTTTGCGCTGAAATTGTCCTTTAAAGGGTAACTATCGTTTTTTTCCAACCTGGACCCTCTGTCTCCATGTCTGTGTGTCTGAGTGTCTGAACCTGGTCCAGTATTAAACCAGAACCGAGCTGTAATGTAACCCTACAGGACTAATGTTCAGCAGCAGTTAGAGTCACTAAAAGTTCTGTTGTTGCTGCTGACAGACTCAGATTATTATTCTAAGTGTCTGACAACATTATGGGATGGATCCCTTAAAGATCCATCCCAAGAGAAATCTCTTTAAGACCTTTCTGTTTAACCAGAAACAGCTCTGAGGTCGCCATCACCAAACCCACCAGACTCCATTTAAAAAACAGGACTTTTAGCGTGTATAGAGCCAGCATATCTCCACATGTAAATCAGTAAACTGTGTGTTTATTTAGAGTTGTGATGGTTGGTTAAAGTGGAAAGACGACCCAAAAACAGCTTTTCATAGTTTTAGTTTCTGTCCACTTTGAATGAAGTGTGTTTTACATAGGCCTGTCACGATAACAAATTTTGCTGGACGATAAATTGTCCCAGAAATTATTGCGATAAACGATAATATTGTCATCGAGAGACCATTTGCATCTAATATAATGATAATGTCCAAATAATAGGCCTAATACTAATAATACTACTACTACTACTACCACTACTACTACTACTACTACTACTACAGGTACACCTTTTCAAAGATCAATACACTTTTATTTCTAAAGAATATTTAACACTGGAACTGGAAGACATTTTAAATATCCACAATATGTCTTTGATCTCCTTTGGTATGTCATCTTTCACGCTGATGTAGGCTACAGTTGTGGAATTGCCGTTTGTGACACGTAAGTTCTCAGACTAGAGACTCTGTACTACATTTTACAATTATTTAACACTAAATATTACATTTAAATAATATATAATAAAAAATAAAATCTAAATGTATGGCTAGCTGCCACGTGGCGAGTAAATGTACCAAAATAGTTCTGTTTTCAGCCTTCATTGTTAATCATAACACACACACACACACACACACACACACACACACACACACACACACTTTCCACACTCCGTGTCCGCGGGGCGACAGCGTAGGCTTGTACCGTTAATGTTCGGTGCACATTCATCCGGACCTGCGTTCCTGAAACCGCTTGCGAGACTGAAGAGTCCAAGGCGCGTGTATGTCCGAGCCCGTCTCCACAGTCTCCACCTGCAGGTTGTCAGCTGTGTGGTTTGGAATGAAACGGAGAAAACGCCGGGCCGCCCGAGTAACACGGTGGATATCGCTCATATACTTTCTTTTGGTCGCCTAACTTTAACGGCAAGTGCTGCAGGAAACCCTGCCCCAACTCTGTCGCTCTCTCCGCCTGGAGTAGCCTACCGCCCACACAAAGACCATGCCCCTCACAAGAGGGTTCACTCCTCGTTACGCTAAGGAACCGAGAGTGGTCCTCCAGTCTCTTTGGTAGAGAGAGAAACGAGGAAAATAAACAAGCATGCAAACGGAAATTATCGCGGCCGGAAAAATTATCGAGCTCATTTTTTCTTATCATGCGATAACTCGATTTATTGACTATCGCAACAGGCCTAGTTTTACGATGATAAAAGTCCTGATTATTTACATGGAGTCTGGTGGAGTTTGGTGATGGTGATTCGGGGCTGTTTCATGTTAAACTAAAAGGATCTTACTCTTTAACTAAAAGCTCTATCTCTGTAGGGATCCATCCCATAATGTTGTCAGACGCTTAGAATAATAATCTGAGTCTGTCAGCGGCTCAACGAGCCCTTTTTGTGAAGGTAAATACAAGCTGCACATTTGCCCTTTATCTTACGTTACATACAGCTTGTTTCTCCCTGCCGACTGCAGCGATCGTGCTAAATACTGGACCAATGTCATAGATTGTTGTTCCCATCAGTCACTTAGACACAAAGACATAGGAACATAGGTCCCAGGTTGGTAGTTACCCTTTAATCCAACAGTCCAGTCCTCTTCTTCTCCCAATGTTTCAGATCTCAGTTCCTCTGTGTGTCCAGAACGCAAAATTACGAATCCCACTATGGCCACGCCAAGACCCGCCCTAGGAAGAAGCTCGATTGGTTGTGGTTAGGCATTTGAGCTTGAGTGGTTAAGGTTAGGATAGCCGATTGGTCAGGGGATCGGACCTGAACACATGGGGTTAGGTTACCTTACGTTCTCGTGGAAGCCTGGCCAATAAATGCTATTGAAAGGCGGGTCTTCCGTGGCCATAGTGGGATTTGTAATATCGCGTGCAGTACACAGTTAGCCTAGCTTAGCATAAAGACTAGAAGCAGGGGGAAACCGTTGCTGTTGTTGGGGGATACAATTGCATCTCCCAACAAAAGATTTGACATGTTGAGAGGTTTATGTAAAAACTGACTGTGTGTGTTTGTGTTTAGGACCAATCTGCTGCTAACTGTGTGTGTGTGTGTGTGTGTGTGTGTGTGTGTGTGTGTGTGTGTGTGTGTGTGTGTGTGTGTGTTAGGACCAACCTGCTGTGGCTCCACACTACGTTTGCCTTCATGTACCTTCTGCTGACCGTCTACAGCATGAGGAGACACACGTCCAAGATGCACTACAAGGAGGACGACCTGGTAGGAGGAGAGAAGCCCCGCCCCTTCCTGTGGTCACCATGGGGATTAGTTTCAGCTAAAATGTGTCCGCGAGTGAACAGGGAGAGACAGATCATGTTTAGATCCTGTTTGAGTTGAGCCATGAATTACACAGCTGATGTTGGTCAGTTTATCAAGTGAAGAAAGTCTGTTTGTCATAAAACTGTTAAAGTGTCAGACTGAGTGTGTGTGTGTGTCTGTCTGTCTATTTATGTATGTGTGTGTGTCTGTGTGTCATATGAGGCCTGCAGTGTAATGTGTTTTAATCACAGTTGTGTGTGTGTGTGTGTGTGTGTGTTTCTTGCAGGTGAAGCGCACTTTATTCATTAACGGCATCTCTAAATACGCCGAGGAGAGTCAGATCAAACAGCACTTTGAGTGAGTTCACTGCTCTTCTTCCTCATCCTCTTCCTCATCCTCATCCAATGAAAAATGGTCCTTCAGCTCCTTAAAGGTGTTCACATGTCCGGGAACATTTTACCTCCAGTTCTTAACGTGTGTTTTCACGTCCTAAAGCCGCCAGAGCTGCGTGTTGTTTAACGTGGTGAAGGTGGAGCAGTGAGTCTCTCCACTGTTAAACACAGTAAATAGTCAGATTGACCCTCATTTATCAAAAGTGCGTACACCAAATTTCCAGCGTACACCCAAAACCACGGAGACTTTGAGATTTATCAATATGGACGTTGGCGTACGGCACGCTCAACTCCTACGCAGCTCAGGAGGTGGTGTACATGGACGCACGTTTTGACTTAGTGCGGAAATGCGCAGAAAAACAATTCCTAACACCACAAAACGCACTGACAGACTAAAAGAAGACCTCTATGCGCCGGTCTGCAACAGTGTTTTAGCCTGGGGGTCTGTACAACATCGCACAGGAAGACACGGTGCCATAAATGTAGCGATGGAGCCAGATGAGCCGATGCCCTGAGAGCAGTGTCCAGAACAGCCCCAACTGGGGGCTATACCAAGGAGACAGGATATTATTCCTCACTTTAAAAGGTAGCCTATAGTGTTATGTTTGGCAATGATATTCAATACAGGAAACATAACGATGCACAACATTTTTATTTATTCTTCAGGTTTTTGTTTCTCTTTCAAGTGAATGATTTATTCCTGCCATTGACCGAGTTATTTCGGCTTGTTTTTCCAGCCCCTCTGCTAACAGGGTCCAGCACGGGGGGGCGGAGGACAAGCCCTCTCCGTCAGCTGTTGCCTCGTTCTGACTCATGAAAAAAAACACAAATAAAATAAAAGACACTGCATAAACTCCGCTACCATGTGTTTATTTAAATATAGGTACACCTACATGTAGGCCTAAGAGATTGCAGTATAAGCCTGTATATTACTACTTCAGCTGGAGTCTGATTTACTACGGCAACACTGTTGACAGCATCAGTGATCTCATTCTTTCTCCAGCCTTTAATACCAGTGTTCAGGCTGCCAAATAGTCACACGTTAGTGCAAATGAACCGGAGATATCAGGGTTTCAGTCTCCACCTCTGAGAAGTGCCGCTTCTCAGCCGGATTACGTCTCGCCATGTCGTGAATTGTAGGGGCGAGGCCTCCAAACCCAGAATATATTGGGGCGTGCTATTCTAATGACGATCGTTTTCAGCCGCGGCATTTATCAAGGCCAGGTATGGCGTACGCCTGGATTTCAAAGGTAGGCACAGCTTCATAAACCAGGCGGTGAGAGGAGCGTACGCATAATCTTACGCCAACATGTACGCCCGTTTCTACGCAAGAATGATAAATGAGCGCCAATGTCTCTACTATCAGAGGACAGGCCTGGGACATACAGGTGACATGAGTGGAATGGTTTCTGGACAAGTCAGTAGTTGTGTATCAGTCAGTAGTTGTGTATCAGTAGTTGTGTTTCAGTCAGTAGTTGTGTATCAGTCAGTAGTTGTGTATCAGTCAGTAGTTGTGTATAAGTCAGTAGTTGTGTTTCAGTCAGTAGTTGTGTATCAGTCAGTAGTTGTGTATCAGTCAGTAGTTGTGTATCAGTAGTTGTGTATAAGTCAGTAGTTGTGTTTCAGTCAGTAGTTGTGTATCAGTCAGTAGTTGTGTTTCAGTCAGTAGTTGTGTATAAGTCAGTAGTTGTGTTTCAGTCAGTAGTTGTGTATCAGTCAGTAGTTGTGTTTCAGTCAGTAGTTGTGTATCAGTAGTTGTGTATAAGTCAGTAGTTGTGTATAAGTCAGTAGTTGTGTTTCAGTCAGTAGTTGTGTATCAGTAGTTGTGTATAAGTCAGTAGTTGTGTTTCAGTCAGTAGTTGTGTATCAGTAGTTGTGTATCAGTCAGTAGTTGTGTTTCAGTCAGTAGTTGTGTATCAGTAGTTGTGTATAAGTCAGTAGTTGTGTTTCAGTCAGTAGTTGTGTATCAGTAGTTGTGTATAAGTCAGTAGTTGTGTTTCAGTCAGTAGTTGTGTTTCAGTCAGTAGTTGTGTATAAGTCAGTAGTTGTGTATAAGTCAGTAGTTGTGTATAAGTCAGTAGTTGTGTTTCAGTCAGTAGTTGTGTTTCAGTCAGTAGTTGTGTATCAGTAGTTGTGTATCAGTCAGTAGTTGTGTTTCAGTCAGTAGTCACTGTCGCACTGCTTGCTCTTGAGGGACTTATTGTAATTGTTGGGGCTTTGTAAATTATAGAGTGTGGTCTAGACCTACTCTATCTGTAAAGTGTCTCGAGTAGGGTTGGGTACCGAAACTCGGTGCCAATAGGGAACCGGTGCCGACGTAAACGGTAGTAACGAGACCGAATAAGAACGAAAATTTCGGTGCCTCATTTCGGTGCTTGACTTCGGTGCATGTAACGTTAGCCTACCTTTAGCTAGCAGCTGGATTAAACACCGGTAAAATGCTGACAGCTAACGTTAAACAGTGTAAAGTGTGACTGTATTTCACTGTGGAGGACTTCAACAGGATGTAACAGTCTGCTCTGCAGCGCAGCAGCTGCCGTTGTCGCAATTCATAGATATACAGTAGTAGTACTAGTAGTACCATAGATACAGTATATACTATACTATATACAGTAGTAGTACTAGTAGTACTAGTAGTACTATGTTTATATGGTCGGAATTAAACAACACAGACGGTGCGTTCACTTGCAGCTGCAGTTGTCGGAATTAAACAACACAGACGGTCGCTTCAGCGTAGGTGAATTAAACAACACACGCGTCACTTGCAGCTGCCGTTGTCGGAATTAAACAACACAGACGGTGCATTCACTTAAAACAGGTAGCCTCGTGGTGCATTCACAGTATTTGTAAAATACCCTTTTCCCATCTGGGGTTCAACAGCAATTTACTGGTGAAATAAGTTATTGTTATAGTTATTACATTATTATTAAATCTTTAATTTTGACCATGTCCTTAGCAATAAACAAGTCACTGACTGTTGTTAACTACCCTTATTTTTTTTTTTACTTTATTGAAAAGTACCGATTCAGGCACCGTTTAGGCACCGGAACCGTTTTAAAAGTATCGATTTAGCACCGGAACCGAAAAAAAACCAAACGATACCCAACCCTAGTCTCGAGATAACCTATGTTATGATTTGATACTATAAATAAAATTGAATTGAAAATATTGAATAGTTGTGTATAAGTCAGTAGTTGTGTATCAGTCAGTAGTTGTGTATCAGTAGTTGTGTATAAGTCAGTAGTTGTGTTTCAGTCAGTAGTTGTGTATCAGTAGTTGTGTATCAGTCAGTAGTTGTGTATCAGTAGTTGTGTATAAGTCAGTAGTTGTGTATCAGTCAGTAGTTGTGTATCAGTGTAGTTGTGTATAGTCAGTAGTTGTGTATCAGTAGTTGTGTATAAGTCAGTAGTTGTGTATCAGTCAGTAGTTGTGTATCAGTAGTTGTGTATAAGTCAGTAGTTGTGTATCAGTCAGTAGTTGTGTTTCAGTCAGTAGTTGTGTATCAGTAGTTGTGTATCAGTCAGTAGTTGTGTATCAGTAGTTGTGTATAAGTCAGTAGTTGTGTATAAGTCAGTAGTTGTGTATAAGTCAGTAGTTGTGTATCAGTCAGTAGTTGTGTATCAGTAGTTGTGTATAAGTCAGTAGTTGTGTATCAGTCAGTAGTTGTGTATAAGTCAGTAGTTGTGTGTTTAAGCATGACAGGAGGTCACTTCATTCTTTTAGAACATGCGTCAAACTGAAGCCCCGCGGACCCAGTCCTGCCCCTAACGTTATGTGTGTTAGCTGAACTCACAGACAGTCAGTCAGCCTAAAACTGACATCTGGATGTTTGAGTTGGTAACTAAATGCTTTCTGTACGTAACATCTGACATAACGTTACCTTAGTGTCTCTCTGCTGATTCCTCTCGTCTGTTTCCACTTCCGTCTTCATAAAAACTCACTTTTTGTGGTCGGCAGCTTCTAAAAACTCAAGTTCTGGGTTCTCTATATTGTTGTTAGTGCATATCAGCACACAGCAGCTTTTAGACATGTTTCTGTTGTTTGCTAGCAGACGGAATAACGACGAGGAAACCTCACACGGTTACTAGTTAATAGAGAGCAGAGATCTGCTTCAGATGTGCAGGACGGGATCATGTTTTGATGTCTTGTTCTTCTTCTTCAGACAGGCGTACGAGAACTGCACGGTGCTGGAGGCTCGGATCTGCTACAACGTGGCCAGACTGATGTCTCTGAACGCAGAGAGGTGAGACACACACTCGGACCTTTACTGACCTCACAGTTTGATTGGTTGACATTGCCCAGGATGGGCTACTCAGGAGATACGGAGCAACATGTTTCTCATGTGTAGGGAAAAATGGTTGTTGATATTTTGTCTCGTAAAGATTAGCTACAATGTAGACCTATGTGAAGTAGAATTTAAACCAAAGACAAAGCTCCCTGTGTGCACAGTTAAGCTCAGACTTCCCATGTTTCTGCTGATGTGAACAACAATCTTTGAAATTATTCCAGTATTTATCGATTTAACACTGTAACTGGGCTGCAGTGTAGCGCTACAGGACAAATGTTGAAACATGAAACAGCCCCGAAATCACCATCACCAAACCCACCAGACTCCATGTAAATAATCAGGACTTTTAGCGTGTATAGAACCAGCATATCTCCACCAGACTCCATGTAAATAATCAGGACTTTTAGTGTGTATAGAGCCAGCATATCTCCACCAGACTCCATGTAAATAATCAGGACTTTTAGCATGTATAGAGCCGGCATATCTCCACATGTAAATGGGTGAATTAAGGGTTTATTTCAACCAAACCAGAGTGGTGATTGTTGGAACAGTGGAAAGATGAACCAAGACGGCTTTTGATAATTTTATTTAGTTTCTGTCCACTTTTGAATGAAGTGTGTTTTACGATGATAAAAGTCCTGATTATTTACATGGAGTCTGGTGGAGATATGCTGGCTCTATACACGCTAAAATCTGATTATTTACATAGAGTGTGGTGGAAATATGCTGGCTCTATACACGCTAAAAGTCCTGATTATTTACATGGAGTCTGGTGGAGATATGCTGGCTCTATACACGCTAAAAGTCCTGATTATTTACATGGAGTCTGGTGGAGATATGCTGGCTCTATACACGCTAAAAGTCCTGATTATTTACATGGAGTCTGGTGGAGATATGCTGGCTCTATACACGCTAAAAGTCCTGATTATTTACATGGAGACTGGTGGAGATATGCTGGCTCTATACACACTAAAATTCCTGATTATTTACATGGAGTCTGGTGGAGTTTGGTGATGGTGATTTCGGGGCTGTTTCATGTTAAACTAAAAGGATCTTACTCTTTAACTAAAAGGTCTATCTCTGTAGGGATCCATCCCATAATGTTGTCAGACACTTAGAGTAATAATCTGAAACTGATAGAGGTTTATTTTGGGGTTTTATTGAACATCTGAAAGAATAACTGAGCTCACTGAGCCAAACGTTGGCTGTGCTGTCTGTCAGGAAGAAGACAGAGCGCAGTAAGAAGTTCTTCACCGACCTGATGGCCAAGGAACACGTTCCCACGATGATTAACCCCAAACCCTGCGGACACCTCTGCTGCTGCGCCATCACTGGCTGCGAGGAGGTGACCCTACACACGCTACAACGCTAACGCTAACACTACAACACTAACGCTAACACTACAACACTAACGCTAACGCTAACACTACAACACTAACGCTAACACTACAACACTAACGCTACAACGCTAACGCTAACACTGTAACACTAACGCTACAATGCTAACGCTCTGCTCACACACACACACTGAGGCTACATCTCATTCCCCCTGCTCTGGTGTTTCTCCCTCTCATTCCCCCTGCTCTGGTGTTTCTCCCTCTCATTCCCCCTGCTCTGGTGTTTCTCCCTCTCATTCCCCCTGCTCTGGTGTTTCTCCCTCTCATTCCCCCTGCTCTGGTGTTTCTCCCTCTCATTCCCCATGATCTGGCGTTTCCCCCTCTCATTCCCCCTGCTCTGGTGTTTCCCCCTCTCATTCCCCCTGCTCTGGCATTTTCCCAAGTCCCAGCAGCTCACTGAAGTTTAAACCAGTAAAGTTTACTTTTTGGTTTTCTGTTTCTTGGGTGAAAATATATAATTTTAAACAGTTTAGTTTAACAAATCCAGAACTAACCGATATCCCAGGTCTGATTTGAGATGTTGGGTCGGGTTGTCGGGGTGTCGGGGGGTGTTGTTAGCCAGGTAGCAGTGATTGAGCAGCCTCCCGTGTGGTTTGGGGTGTTGGGGGGTTGTTGAGGGGGTGTTGTTAGCCTGTTAGCCTGTTAGCAGGGATTGAGCAGCCTCCCTTGTGGTTTGCAGGAGGAGGCCGTCAGCTACTACACCAAGAGAGAAGCCAAGCTGAAGGAGGAGTACCGCAAGGAGAAGGAGAAGGTCCACACCAAGCCGCTGGGCATGGCCTTTGTCACCTTCCAGAACGAGTCCATGACCGCCATGTGAGCCTGTCTGTCTGTCTGTCTGTCTGACTGTCTGTCTCTCTGTCTTTCTGACTCTCTGACTCTCTGTCTGATGTTTTTGACTCCTTCTACTCCTCCCTTTAACCCTGTCCCCTCTATCTCTGTCTCCTCCCCCTCTGTCTCTGACCCCTCCCCTCTATATATGACTCCTCCCCCTCTGTATCTGACTCCTCCCCCTCTGTCTCTGACTCCTCCCCCTGTCTCTGACTCCTCCCCCTCTGTCTCTTACTCCCTCCCCTCTGTCTCTGTCTCCTCCCCCTCTGTCTCTGACTCCTCCCCTCTGTCTCTGTCTCCTCCCCCTCTGTCGCTGACTCCTCCCCCTCTGTCTATGTCTCCTCCCCCTCTGTTGCTGACTCCTCCCCCTCTGTCGCTGACTCCTTCCCCTCTGTCTCTGACTCCTCCCCCTCTGTCTATGTCTCCTCCCCCTCTGTTGCTGACTCCTCCCCCTCTGTCGCTGACTCCTCCCCCTCTGTCTCCTCTCCCCTCTGTCTCTGACTCCTCCCCCTCTGTCTCTGAGTCCTCCCCCTCTGTCTCTGACTCCTCCCTCTCTGTCTCCTCCCCCTCTGTCTCTGACTCCTCTGTCTCTGTCTCTGTCTCCTCTGTCTCTGACTCCTCCCCTCTGTCTCTGTCTCCTCTGTCTCTGACTCCTCCCCTCTGTCTCTGACTCCTCCCCTCTGTCTCCTCTGTCTCTGACTCCTCCCCCTCTGTCTCTGTCTCCTCCCCCTCTGTCTCTGTCTCCTCTGTCTCTGACTCCTCCCCTCTGTCTCTGACTCCTCCCCTCTGTCTCTGTCTCCACAGTATTTTGAAGGACTTTAACGCCTGCCAGGTTCAGGGCTGTCGCTGTCAACAGGAGCCGCAGTCGTCTCAGTTCAGCGAGGTTCTTCACGTCTACAACTGGAGCGTTTCGTACGCGCCCGACCCGCAGAACGTCCGCTGGTACGTCCACAGAAACCTTCCCCGTCTACAGCCCCGTTCAGACCAAAGGTTCCCAGCCAGACCAAACGGAGAAGTCAGCTGCTCAGAGACTTGCAGGAGACTAATGTAGACACAAATCTTTGGTCTGAACTGGAATTTAAATCAGAATGGAGTTTATTGCCACAGTAGTTGCCCGACGTGGAATGTGCCTGTTGTGATTGTTGCGTAGATACCCAAACGGACATATGAAACATACAGCTAAATAATGAGCTTTACCTGCCGCGTGGCGGTTTGTCCCTGCAGGGAGCACCTGTCGCTGGGCGGGATCTCCTGGTGGATCCGCTGCTTCATCATCAACGTCATCCTCTTCCTGCTGCTCTTCTTCCTCACCACGCCCGCCATCATCATCTCCACCATGGACAAGTTCAACGTCACCAAGCCCGTTGAGTATCTCAACGTAAGAGCTGCAGCTAACCTTCGCTTTCATTAGCCACTAATGACAGACAGACAGACAGAGAGAGACACAGACAGACAGAGAGTCAGACAGACAGACATTATCCTAAATTTGAAGTCTTGGTAGTGAGTCAGACAGACAGACATTATCCTAAATTTGAAGTCTTGGTAGTGAACATTGTCAACAACCAATGGGTGCTCTTCCTCCAGCACCAAAAAGGAAGAAGCAAACAGCTAGAGACAGTGTTGTTTGTTGTTGCTATGGCACCGTGCTAAGCTAAATGCTAAAGAGGGAATGTTGCTGATGTGCAACCCTTCTGAAGCAAGTCATCCAACAGGAGTTTTACTGGCGGATAAACACAGACCTCCAGGTACTGGAGACAATCATCTATATGTATAGCAGAACAGAACATCTGCAGAAACATCTGTTTTTCAATTCAGATTCATTACATTCATGAAATCAATTAAAAAGTATAATATTAATACAAATATACAACAAAAACTTTAAAATGGGTTTGAAAAATAAGTCATTTTCTGTTTTGGTTTCAACCCAGAATTTTCATTTGGGTGCATCACTAGTTTAAAGAAATGCCAGCAAACCAGAGCAGTTAAACAGCTAAAGACACAGGGTAACGTCACCTTACATGCAGCTAAAGACACAGGGTAACGTTACCTTACATGCAGCTAAAGACACAGGGTAATGTTACCTTACATGCAGCTAAAGACACAGGGTAACGTCGCCTTACATGCAGCTAAAGACACAGGGTAACATTACCTTACATGCAGCTAAAGACACAGGGTAACGTTACCTTACATGCAGCTAAAGACACAGGGTAACGTTGCCTTGCAGCGCAGCAAAGACACAGGGTAACGTTACCTTACATGCAGCTAAAGACACAGGGTAACGTCAACTTACATGCAGCTAAAGACACAGGGTAACGTTGCCTTACATGCAGCTAAAGACACAGGGTAACGTCGCCTTACATGCAGCTAAAGACACAGGGTAACGTCACCTTACATGCAGCTAAAGACACAGGGTAACGTTGCCTTACATGCAGCTAAAGACACAGGGTAACGTCGCCTTACATGCAGCTAAAGACACAGGGTAACGTTACCTTACATGCAGCTAAAGACACAGGGTAACGTCGCCTTACATGCAGCTAAAGACACAGGGTAACGTCGCCTTACATGCAGCTAAAGACACAGGGTAACGTTACCTTACATGCAGCTAAAGACACAGGGTAACGTCGCCTTACATGCAGCTAAAGACACAGGGTAACGTCACCTTACATGCAGCTAAAGACACTGGGTAACGTGGCCTTACATGCAGCTAAAGACACAGAGGAATGTCGCCTTACATGCAGCTAAAGACACAGGGTAACGTGCCTTACATGCAGCTAAAGACACAGGGTAACGTCACCTTACATGCAGCTAAAGACACAGGGTAACGTCACCTTACATGCAGCTAAAGACACAGAGGAACCTTACCTTACATGCAGCTAAAGACACTGGGTAACGTTGCCTTACATGCAGCTAAAGACACAGGGTAACGTTACCTTACATGCAGCTAAAGACACAGGGTAACGTTACCTTACATGCAGCTAAAGACACAGGGTAACGTTACCTTACATGCAGCTAAAGACACAGGGTAACGTTACCTTACATGCAGCTAAAGACACAGGGTAACGTCACCTTACATGCAGCTAAAGACACAGGGTAACGTCGCCTTACATGCAGCTAAAGACACAGGGTAACGTCACCTTAAATGCAGCTAAAGACACAGGGTAACGTTACCTTACATGCAGCTAAAGACACAGGGTAACGTCACCTTAAATGCAGCTAAAGACACAGGGTAACGTTGCCTTACATGCAGCTAAAGACACAGGGTAACACGCCGTACATGCAGCTAAAGACACAGGGTAACGTTGCCTTACATGCAGCTAAAGACACAGGGTAACGTTGCCTTACATGCAGCTAAAGCCATAACGTCGCCTTACATGCAGCTAAAGACACAGGGTAACGTTACCTTACATGCAGCTAAAGACACAGGGTAACGTCGCCTTACATGCAGCTAAAGACACAGGGTAACGTTGCCTTACATGCAGCTAAAGACACAGGGTGCAGTTGCCTTACATGCAGCTAAAGACACAGGGTAACGTCCCCTTACATGCAGCTAAAGACACAGGGTAACGTCGCGCTTACATGCAGCTAAAGACACAGGTAACGTTACCTTACATGCAGCTAAAGACACAGGGTAACGTCGCCCTTACATGCAGCTAAAGACACATGGTAACGTCACCTTACATGCAGCTAAAGACACTGGGTAACGTTGCCTTACATGCAGCTAAAGACACAGAGGTATGCTGCCTTTACATGCAGCTAAAGACACAGGGTAACGTCGCCTTACATGCAGCTAAAGACTCAGGGTACGTCGCCTACATGCAGCTAAAGACACAGGGTAACGCGTCGCCCTTACATGCAGCTAAAGACACAGGGTAACGTTACCTTACATGCAGCTAAAGACACAGGGTAACGTCGCCTTACATGCAGCTAAAGACACAGGGTAACGTCACCTTACATGCAGCTAAAGACACTGGGTAACGTTGCCTTACATGCAGCTAAAGACACAGAGGAATGTCGCCTTACATGCAGCTAAAGACACAGGGTAACGTCGCCTTACATGCAGCTAAAGACTCAGGGTAACGTCACCTTACATGCAGCTAAAGACACAGGGTAACGTCACCTTACATGCAGCTAAAGACACAGAGGAACGTTACCTTACATGCAGCTAAAGACACAGGGTAACGTTGCCTTACATGCAGCTAAAGACACAGGGTAACGTTACCTTACATCCAGCTAAAGACACAGGGTAACATCGCCTTACATGCAGCTAAAGACACAGGGTAACGTTACCTTACATGCAGCTAAAGACACAGGGTAACGTTACCTTACATGCAGCTAAAGACACAGGGTAACGTCGCCTTACATGCAGCTAAAGACACAGGGTAACGTCACCTTACATGCAGCTAAAGACACAGGGTAACGTTACCTTACATGCAGCTAAAGACACAGGGTAACGTCACCTGACATGCAGCTAAAGACACAGGGTAACGTTGCCTTACATGCAGCTAAAGACACAGGGTAACGTCGCCTTACATGCAGCTAAAGACACAGGGTAACGTTGCCTTACATGCAGCTAAAGACACAGGGTAACGTCGCCTTACATGCAGCTAAAGACACAGTGCAGCGTTACCTTACATGCAGCTAAAGACCGGGGGTAACGTTACCTTACATGCAGCTAAAGACACAGGGTAATGCGTGGCCTTACATGCAGCTAAAGACAGGGTAATGTTACCTTACATGCAGCTAAAGACACAGGGTAACCGCGCCCTTACATGCAGCTAAAGACACAGGGTAACGTCGCCTTACATGCAGCTAAAGACACAGGGTAATGTTACCTTACATGCAGCTAAAGACACAGGGTAACGTCGCCTTACATGCAGCTAAAGACACAGGGTAACGTCGCCTTACATGCAGCTAAAGACACAGGGTAACGTTACCTTACATGCAGCTAAAGACACAGGGTAACGTCGCCTTACATGCAGCTAAAGACACAGGGTAACGTCACCTTACATGCAGCTAAAGACACTGGGTAACGTTGCCTTACATGCAGCTAAAGACACAGAGGAATGTCGCCTTACATGCAGCTAAAGACACAGGGTAACGTCGCCTTACATGCAGCTAAAGACTCAGGGTAACGTCACCTTACATGCAGCTAAAGACACAGGGTAACATCACCTTACATGCAGCTAAAGACACAGAGGAACGTTACCTTACATGCAGCTAAAGACACAGGGTAACGTTGCCTTACATGCAGCTAAAGACACAGGGTAACGTCACCTTACATGCAGCTAAAGACACAGGGTAACGTCGCCTTACATGCAGCTAAAGACACAGGGTAACGTCACCTTACATGCAGCTAAAGACACAGGGTAACGTCACCTTACATGCAGCTAAAGACACAGAGGAACGTTACCTTACATGCAGCTAAAGACACAGACGTCGCCTACATGCAGCTAAGACACAGGGTAACGTCGCCTTACATGCAGCTAAAGACACAGGTGTACGTCATCTTACATGCAGCTAAAGACACAGGGTAACGCGGCACATTACGGCGTAAAGACACAGGGTAACGTGCCTTACATGCAGCTAAAGACTCAGGTGACGTCACCTCACGTTGCAGCTAAAGACACAGGGTAACATCGCCTTACATGCAGCTAAAGACACAGGGTAACGTCACCTTACATGCAGCTAAAGACACGGGGTAACGCGTTTCTTGCAGCTAACAAGGGTAACGTCACGTTACCTGCAGCTAAAGACACAGGGTAT
The DNA here is from genome assembly GCF_010015445.1 of Perca fluviatilis. Classification (NCBI taxonomy): domain Eukaryota; kingdom Metazoa; phylum Chordata; class Actinopteri; order Perciformes; family Percidae; genus Perca; species Perca fluviatilis. The sequence continues at coordinate 3,507,310 of NC_053112.1, read as the reverse complement.
CGTTGCCTTACATGCAGCTAAAGACACAGGGTAACGTTGCCTTACATGCAGCTAAAGACACAGGGTAACGTCACGTTACCTGCAGCTAAAGACACAGGGTAACGTTGCCTTACATGCAGCTAAAGACACAGGGTAACGTCACCTTACCGATCTGTGTCTCTGACTCTGTGCCGTGTTGTGTTTTTTTTTTTCTACCAGAACCCGATCGTGACTCAGTTCTTCCCCACTCTGCTGCTCTGGGCTTTCTCCGCTCTGCTACCCACCATCGTCTACTACTCCGCCTTCTTCGAGGCTCACTGGACCAGGTAAACACACTCAACTAAACTCAGGTAACACTGGACCAGGTAAACACACTCAACTAAACTCAGGTAACACTGGACCAGGTAAACACACTCAACTAAACTCAGGTAACACTGGACCAGGTAAACACACTCAACTAAACTCAGGTAATACTGGACCAGGTAAACACACTCAACTAAACTCAGGTAACACTGGACCAGGTAAACACACTCAACTAAACTCAGGTAACACTGGACCAGGTAAACACACTCAACTAAACTCAGGTAACACTGGACCAGGTAAACACACTCAACTAAACTCAGGTAACACTGGACCAGGTAAACACACTCAACTAAACTCAGGTAACACTGGACCAGGTAAACACACTCAACTAAACTCAGGTAACACTGGACCAGGTAAACACACTCAACTAAACTCAGGTAACACTGGACCAGGTAACAATCCAACGCAACTAAAAGTAACACCAGGTAAACACACTCAACTAAACTCAGGTAATACTGGACCAGGTAAACACACTCAACTAAACTCAGGTAATACTGGACCAGGTAAACACATCAACTAAACTCAGGTAACACTGGACCAGGTAAACACACTCAACTAAACTCAGGTAACACTGGACCAGGTAAACACACTCAACTAAACTCAGGTAACACTGGACCAGGTAAACACACTCAACTAAACTCAAAACTCACTAGCCACTTTGGCGGGTAGCGTGCCAGTGTGGAGCGGCCTGACAAACGAACACAGCTGTGACCCAGTGTGCCACCTGTTTTATTTTTTTTACACTGTTTTGATGCATTTTTCAAAATTGTTGTCTCTTTAACAACGTTTTTGTTAGCCTGACGAGCCATTGGCTCCCCATTGGCAGGGCTCAATCCGAGGGGCGGGATAAACAGTTGTCTTTCAAATTCCCTCTGCACGCAATAGGATAGCGCTCCAACCAATCAGAACAACGCTAGCTGATAGATTAAACTTTAAACTCCTGACACATCTTCCTTTTTTAAGAATTACTTCAGAGCCGTTCTTTGTTCTTTTCTCAGAGTCGCGGCCAAAGCCGATTCCAAAGACCGCTGTTCGCCAGCAGCAGGGAATTCACGCACAACCGTCGAAACTCTGCCGTCATTATGTTAAGCCCCGCCCACCGACTCTATACACAATGTGATTGGCCCAGCTATAGTTTGGTTTTTACAGCTCGCAAGCCAATGGAGAGTTGCTAGAGGACCCTGGCTGCAGATTACATTTGCTGCTGCTAGGGTGGTCTAGATCTTTATTGCTTTTTTGGCCCTTTTACAAAAAAAAAATTGTGTTTTCTTTAAAGGAACACGCTGACTTATTGGGACTTTATCTTATTCACTGTATCCCCCAGAGTTAGATAAGTCCATACATACCCTTCTCATCTCAGTGCGTGCTGTAACGCTGTCTGACGGCTCCACCGGTAGCAGCCCAGCACAGAACATGCAGGTAACTGGTTCCATCTTACTGCTCCCAATAAGACGTTAACATAGCCTGTTCCTATTTACATGTGTAGTGCTGTACAAGTACAGCGTGTACAAATAACAACGTAACATGAGACACAGCCATCTTCCAACCGTAAACAAACCGGGAACTATATTCTCAGGCAGGCTTGCTGCAAAGCAAATCACTCCGCCCAAGTAGCAGAAGTAACTTCGCCTTCTGAGAATATAGTTCCCGGTTTGTTTACAGTTAGAAGATGGCTGTGTCTCATGTTACGTTGTTTTTTGTACACGCTGTGACTCTACAAATCACAACATGTAAACAGGAACATGTTGGCGTTATTTTGTCACTTATTGGGAGTAGTAGGCTAGATGGAACCAGTTATCTCCAGGATCTGTGCTGGGCTAAGCTACCAGTGGAGCCGTCAGACAGCCTTACAGCACGCACTGAGATGAGAAGGGTATGTATGGACTGGTCTAACTCTGGGGGTTACGGTGAATAAGACAAAGTCCCAATAAGTCACCGTGTTCCTTTAAGTTTGACTCTTCTGATGCTTTTTTTCGACGTTTTTGACGTTAAACTTTGAGTTACATCTGAAGTTAGTGGAGTCTCTGATTGGCCGTGTGGTTTGTGTCTGCAGGTCTGGAGAAAACAGGACGACGATGCATAAATGCTACACCTTCCTGATCTTCATGGTTCTGCTGCTGCCGTCTCTCGGCCTCAGCAGGTAATAAACACGCAGACATCTGTCCCCGGTGACCTTTGACCTCCGCTGTCCCGTTTACTCAAACCTCTCTCTGTTTTCAGTCTGGACGTTTTCTTCCGCTGGCTCTTCGATAAGAAGTTCCTGGCTGATGCCAAAGTCCGATTTGAGTGAGTCTGTGTTTTATTATTTCCAGTTTCTGTCCTGTACTATACGACTGTTATTTCTCACTTATACTTATCACATTGTTAAAGGGTAACTTTGGTATTGTTTGACCTGAGTATTATTACAGTTTTATTGGACCAGCCCTGGAAGAAGTATTCAGATCCTTTACTGCAGTAAAAGTACTAATACCACACTGTAAAAGTAACTGACTCCTCCAGATGGATCACTTCCCATTTGCTCAGCATATCCATCTGGGAACTTTCCGTTGGAGAACTTTTGGGAAGGGGCGAAAATCCTGGTTAGCTGATTGGATAAACCATCTGTCTATCACCACCTATAGTTGGTAATAGACGGGCCAAATCAACCAATCAGATCAAACTCTTGCCGAAACCAGTCGGGAGAAGAGCAGAAACATCTTTTCCTCCCAAAAAAGCCTCCAGTGCCGTTTTTTTTTGTTGCTCTTCTTTCAATGAAGGAATACTTTCTAATTCAGATAAAACTCGCTGCGATAGCTACGCTCATCTCATCCGAGGAAGCCGCCACGTTGTTTAGACTGAACAGTCGCTTCTCGTTGGGTCACACCTAAACCCGCCTCAAAACCAACGCTGATTGGTCGGTCGTTTGGCCAACGGCTCCAAATGTTCTCTATCTCAAGATACCAGACTGATCTGAGAGGAGAAAACTGGAGCTCGCCAGATCAGGACGCTCTCACCAGGCTAGTGTAAAAGTACTCTGTTACAAGTTAAAGTCCTGCAGTGAAAATGTAACTTGAGTAAAAGTCTGTAAGTATCATCAGGAAAAGAGTAGAAGTAGAAAGTAGCATGAACAAGTACCTCAACATGTGGACTGAAATACAGTACTGGAGTAAATGTACTTAGTTACTTTTCCCCCTGCTGGGTTGGGGGCTGTGGTCTAACGGAGGCGCCATGTGTCCCCTTCAGGTGCGTCTTCCTGCCAGATAACGGCGCGTTCTTCGTGAACTACGTGATCGCCTCGGCGTTCATCGGGAACGCCATGGACCTGCTGCGGATCCCCGGCCTTCTGATGTACATGATCCGGCTGTGCCTGGCGCGCTCGGCCGCCGACCGCCGAAATGTCAAAAGGGTGAGGAGGACGCACCGCGGTAGACGTGTTTCAGACTTAATTCCCTACACCACTGCCGCTTTTACTGACAGATATCCCAACACTTTGTGTCTTTTTTTTATTCAACATCAATCAATCAACATTTATTGAGATAGACCTTTACAGCAACCAGCAGGTATCCAAAGTGCTTCACATCAGGAACCAAGAATAACACAACATATCATACAACATATCATACAACATATACAATATATCATACAACACAAGGAATGAAAACAGTCAAATCAGAAAAGGTGACATAGAAACAGGAGGAGGAGACCACTACTTCGTATTAAAAGCCTTTCTAAACTAATAGATTTTGAGTTTGGACCTAAAACGAGCTCCATCTGTAATAGTGTGAATATCAGGGGTGACTTGTTCCAGAGTCTCGGGGCAGATCTGGTGTGTCTGTTTCCTGTTCTGAACTCTGTTTGTCTCCCCTCAGCACCAGGCCTACGAGTTCCAGTTCGGAGCGGCATATGCCTGGATGATGAACGTCTTCACCGTGGTGATGGCCTACAGCATCACCTGCCCCATCATAGTACCCTTCGGTCAGTACTACAGTACTACTACACACGCTCTCTGTACTACAGCACTGTCTCTGTTATACAGAGTGTGTGACAACATAATGGAAAGGATACCTACAGAGATAGACTTTTAGTTAAAGAGTAAGATCTTTTTAGTTTAACATGAAACAGCCCCGAAATCACCATCACCAAACTCCACCAGACTCCATGTAAATAATCAGGACATTTATCATCGTGAAACACACTTCATTCAAAGTGGACAGAAACTAAATAATACTACCAAAAGCCGTCTTGGTTCATCTTTCCACTGTTCCAACAATCACCACTCTGGTTTGGTTGAAATAAACCCTTAATTCACCCATTTACATGTGGAGATATGCTGGCTCTATACGTAAAAGTCCTGTTATTTACATGGGTCTGGTGGATATGCTGGCTCTATACGCGCCAAAAGTCCTGATTATTTACATGGAGTCTGGTGGAGATATGCTGGCTCTATACACGCTAAAAGTGCTGATTATTTACATGGAGTCTGGTGGAGATATGCTGGCTCTATACACTCTAAAAGTCCTGATTATTTACATGGAGTCTGGTGGAGATATGCTGGCTCTATACACTCTAAAAGTCCTGATTATTTACATGGAGTCTGGTGGAGATATGCTGGCTCTATACACTCTAAAAGTCCTGATTATTTACATGGAGTCTGGTGGAGATATGCTGGCTCTATACACTCTAAAAGTCCTGATTATTTACATGGAGTCTGGTGGAGATATGCTGGCTCTATACACTCTAAAAGTCCTGATTATTTACATGGAGTCTGGTGGAGATATGCTGGCTCTATACACGCTAAAAGTCCTGATTATTTACATGGAGTCTGGTGGAGATATGCTGGCTCTATACATGCTAAAAGTCCTGATTATTTACATGGAGTCTGGTGGAGATATGCTGGCTCTATACACGCTAAAAGTCCTGATTATTTACATGGAGTCTGGTGGAGATATGCTGGCTCTATACACGCTAAAAGTCCTGATTATTTACATGGAGTCTGGTGTAGTTTGGTGATGGTGATTTCGGGGCTGTTTCATGTTAAACTAAAAGGATCTTACTCTTTAACTAAAAGGTCTATCTCTGTAGGGATCCATCCCATAATGTTGTCAGACACTTAGAATAATAATGTGAGTCTGTCAGCAGCAACAACAGAACTTTTAGTGACTCTACCTGCTGCTGAACATTAGTCCTGTAGGGTTACATTACAGCTCGGTTCACGGCTGCCGGTTACAGCTCTCTCGCTCCATACTGGACCAATGTCCAGGCTGAAAAACAGCGAAGCTTCCCTTTAAATCCTCTGTGTGACTCCCTGCAGGTCTGATGTACATGCTGCTGAAACACCTGGTGGACCGGTACAACATGTACTACGCCTACCTGCCCTCCAAACTGGACAAGAAGATCCACTCGGCAGCGGTGACCCAGGTGGTGGCGGCGCCCATCCTCTGCCTCTTCTGGCTGCTCTTCTTCTCCACCGTACGCACAGGTAAGCCCCGCCCCCCGGGCTGCACAACTAATCGCAAAGTTATCGAAATCGCAATATGGGCTGTAGCGCAATATCCAAATCGTGCATGTGTAGGTGTAGTGGCAATCTGACAACAAAAAATGCCACTGGAGGGAATTTGAAGGCATTTCCAACTGCTGCTGGTGCAAATGATGAGGTCTGAAGACTTTATTTATGAATGCATTTAAAACCTCTAGAAATAACTGACCGTGCAACAATCAGATTACCACACACACGCGCACACACACACACACACACACACACACACACACACACACACACACACACACACACACACAGGGCTACGGTGGGAGTACTCAGGTCCTGATCCTAACCTAACCTCTGGGATGGTGGTGATTAGCACACAGACACACAGGTGATGTAGTGACCTACAACATTCACACAAACTTACCACACACACACACACACAGACACACACAGAGACACACACACTCACATACACACACACACACACACACATACACACACATATATGTATGTATATACATTTACATAAACTGTATATACATTTGTATATGTACTATTTGTTGTGGTTGAATGCTAGGTGATGCTTGGTGATGCTTGGTGATGCTAGGTGATGCTAGGTGATGCTAGGTGATGCTTGGTGATGCTTGGTGATGCTTGGTGATGCTAAGTGATGCTAAGTGATGCTTGGTGATGCTAGGTGATGCTAAGTGATGCTAGGTGATGCTTGGTGATGCTAAGTGATGCTTGGTGATGCTTGGTGATGCTAGGTGATGCTAAGTGATGCTAGGTGATGCTAAGTGATGCTAGGTGATGCTAGGTGATGCTTGGTGATGCTAGGTGATGCTAAGTGATGCTAGGTGATGCTAAGTGATGCTAGGTGATGCTAGGTGATGCTTGGTGATGCTTGGTGATGCTAGTGATGCTAAGTGATGCTAAGTGATGCTTGGTGATGCTAGGTGATGCTAAGTGATGCTAGGTGATGCTAAGTGATGCTAGGTGATGCTAAGTGCTAATGTGCCGGCAGGTTTCGAGACGCCGACGTCGATGTTCACCCTGGTGGTGCTGATCGTCACCATCGTGGTCTGTCTGTCTCACGTCTGCTTCGGACACTTCAAGTACCTCAGCGCCCACAACTACAAGGTACACACTCGGGTAATTACACAACTACAAGGTACACACTCAACTACAAGGTACACACACAGGTAATTACTCAACTACAAGGTACACACACAGGTAATTACACAACTACAAGGTAC
>NC_053112.1:3437748-3495248 GCF_010015445.1 Perca fluviatilis | reverse complement strand
AGCGCAATTTCATCGCATAAAATTGCATAAATACCATATAGAGCATATTCCATCGCATTTTTTAAGAAAACGTGCCGCATAATCAAGGAGTTTTGCTCGCAACAATCACAAAAAAACTCATTAACGTTTTTCTGGAAGGACTGGGTCACATAAGTCCGTTTGGTGAGATCGGTACGTGGTGACTTTTTTGGCTTCACGGTTTGGATTCTGAGTCCGTTGTTGGTCGGTGTGACGCTCATCAGTTCAGTGCTCTCAGCACAAAGGGACCGTTGGAAAAACAGAACAATGGGTTCAGATATCCAGTTTTTCATTTTTTTCCCACCTTGATAAATAAAAAATTGGGATTTTTTCCAATTTTCTATATTTTTATTCAGAGGATCAGAAATTTAGAAAATTACAAAATTGTGTCTGAGCTCCAATTATTAATAATACTGCCATGGTGTTCTCTCCCTCGTTCTGCCTAGCTAGGCCCCCCCCCCCCCCCCCACTCAAAACCATCAGTTGCACCTCTGACCCCAAAGTCTATCATTTACAATTATTTGTTTTTGGTCCATATGCAGTTAATGAGCTGCATATTCTGCAAACTAGAGGGAGAGAACACCACGGCAGTATTATGAATAATTGGAGCTCAGACGCAGTTTTGTAATTTTCTCAATTTCTGATCCTCTGAATAAAAAACAGAAAATTGGAAAAACTGTTTAAAGATCCGATTTTTTATTTGTCAAGGTGGAAAAAAATGAAAAATTGGATATTTGAAACCTATTTTTCTGTTTTGTTTGTGCTGAGAACATTGAACTGATGAGAACATTGAACTGATGAGAACATTGAACTGATGAGCGTTACGCGGACCGTTGCTGACGCCTCGATGATGATCTCTCTTTCTGAGGTTGTAAGAATCAAACTCTTCAGACTCTTCTCCGTGAAGCGACGGAGGCTTTTCCTCGCCAGGTTTAACCCTTGTGTCGTCTTCAACCGTGGTACACATGGACCCGGTCTGTTTCTGTTTTATGAAGCATAAAGTATAAATTATTCTGTTACATCTTCTGATGTCACGGTCAATGGAACTAATTCATATTAAAATCTGCTGAGATTTTTTTGTTGATTCCCACCCCTAGTATTTACCTCCACTAAAAGTTCTGTTGTTGCTGCTGACAGACTCACATTATTATTCTAAGTGTCTGACAACATTATGGATGGATCCCTACAGAGATAGACCTTTAAAAACCTCTTTAAGACCTTTCTGTTTAACCAGAAACAGCTCTGAGGTCGCTAGCTCTAAACCCACCAGACTCCATGTAAATAAACTATCCTTTTAGCGCAGAGGTGTCAAACTCAACGGCCGGACATGTTTAGTTTATTCACATGCTTTTATTTCATCAAGGATCTTTTACTGGATTATTGTGTGTCTCGTATAGTCTTCTCACTTACAGCTTGGTCCCCATAAAGCCCCAAAAAAGTAACTTAGCCATCAAAGAAAAAAGAAGATTTAAAAAGGAACAGAAACATTGGAAAAAACACCAGAAAAAGCCCCAAAAACGTCAGAAAAAGTGGCAAAACATTGAAAAAGCTACAAAAACTAGGTGGGCCAAAATGTATTGTGAAACTAAATGGATACGCGGGCCAGATCAAAATCTGCGAGGGGCCGGATTTGGCCCGCAGGCCTCGAGTTTGACACATGTTTTAGCGTGTATAGAGCCAACATATCCTCACCATGTAAATCAGTAAACTGTGTTTATTTCAACCAAAACTAGAGTTGTGATGGTTGGTTAAAGTGGAAAGACGACCCAACAACAGCTTTTCATAGTTTTATTTAGTTTAGTTTCACTTTGAATGAAGTGTGTTTTTAAGATTTATTTACATGGAGAGTGGGGGGTTTAGGATTCTGAAAGTACTGATTATTTACATGTAGTCTGGTGGGTTTAGGATGCTTAAAGTACTGATTATTTACATGTAGTCTGGTGGGTTTAGGATGCTTAAAGTACTGATTATTTACATGGAGTCTGGTGGGTTTAGGATTCTGAAAGTACTGATTATTTACATGGAGTCTGGTGGGTTTAGGATGCTTAAAGTACTGATTATTTACATGGAGTCTGGTGGGTTTAGGATGCTTAAAGTACTGATTATTTACATGGAGTCTGGTGGGTTTAGGATGCTTAAAGTACTGATTATTTACATGGAGTCTGGTGGGTTTAGGATGCTTAAAGTACTGATTATTTACATGGAGTCTGGTGGGTTTAGCGAACGCAATTTCACGGATGGTTTTATGTTTAAAAAAAGGATCCCAGAAATTATGAATTATTTCAGCTACTAGTTCAGATCAGAGGAACGTACGTCGATGTATAATTACAGCCCTTTTCGTGTACGGAACTAGCCGTGTTATTTTTGGGCGATTTGGTTAAAAAGAAACCCATATTTTTGATACAGACACTTTGAAAATGACACAAAGGTTAAGGCTCGACGCTGCAGAACAAAAGACAGGAACACGCTCGCGTCCCAAAGGTCAGAGGTCAAAGGTCAGAGGTGGCGTTAGTTTCGGGGGGCTGAAGAAGCTGAAGGCTGAGAGCTGCTGCGTTCACTGACGCCTCGCTGCCGTGGGAGACGGAGACGCTCCTTAAAGAGAAGTCTGTGTGTGATATTTTTGTAAAACTCGGCGACTGAAGTATTTGATACTGAACGTGTCGGTAGCCGTGACGACGCTGTTGTAAAATGTAACTAAAAGGTTTTTAATAATCAGACGCTGCTTTTTGCTTTTCTTAGTTTTTTAACAATCGTTGCGGAAGTTATCGGAGAACGTGGAGCGCCGCGTCGGCCAGCAGAGACACGGGAACATGTGTAACGTAATAATAATAATAATGATGTGTGTAAATAGCACCTGAAACATGACTCAGCGTCTGTGTGTGTGTGTGTGTGTGTGTGTAAATAGCACCTGAAACATTGTGTTGTGTGTTAATAGCATTGTGTGTGTGTGTGTGTGTGTGTGTGTGTGTGTGTGTGTGTGTGTGTGTGTGTGTGTGTGTGTGTGTGTGTGTGTGTGTGTGTGTGTAAATGGCACCTGAAACATGACTCAGCGTGTGTGTGTGTGTAAATAGCACCTGAAACATGACTCAGCGTCTCATTCTAAGCGTCTCATTGGTCCATTTTCCTGCTTTTAAGTTATTGCCGTGAGGACATGTATTTCTACGTTGGGTTCCAGGTTGGATGTACAGACAAACATGTGTCCTATTTATGTTTATTGATCAATAAAATTGGCTTTCATCTGTTGACTTGTTTGTGACGATGTTTTTTGAAGAAATAATGATGAGCGATTTCGACCAATCAGATTAGAGGATGTTGAGTGAATCAAAGTTTAAACAATTTTAGAAAATTTACTTTTTTTGGTGCTTTTCCACAACGTTTTTAACGGTGGATTTTTAACCCTCGTTTTGCTGTCTTCCTGTCGACCACGCAAGGTGCAACTTTAGTTTTTTCTGGGTCAAAATTATAGTTTCTTTTTTTCCGACATTTGTCACTTTTCGCATCCTTTGTCGGGTTTGTTTCCAAGTTTTTTGTCACTTTTTACAATGATTTTGTATATTTTTAGTTTTCACTTTTACTGATGTTTGCCGGTTTTCCGGCCGCTTATGAGCTTTTCTTTTGCATTTTTTACATGTTTTTTTTTTGCAGAAATGATGAGTGATTTTGACCAATAAGGTCAGAGAAGGGTGTTGAGTGATTCACAGTTTAAACTGTTTCTGAATATGAACTTTTTTTTTAAACTTTTCAACCCTTGTGTTGTCCTCGGGTCAGATTTGATTTGCTTTTTCAAACATTTCTTCATCAGAACATTTTGGGTTTCTTTCAACCAAAACATAACGCGGATGGTTCCACACAACGCTCCTCACAAGTAAAATAAATGATCAGCCCACTACTTTCGTTAAATTTGGAGGTTTTATTAAATTTTATAGCATTAACAAACAAATACGCTGAGTATGTGGGTTGCGCCCATGAAAAATTTGCCAAATCTTCTCTGCCAATTCCAAACGGGTTATTTTGCTGTTGACACTTGTTTTGAGCTTCTGTTACCCCCAGGTGCTGCCAATCAGGTGCCTGATTTAGACATGAGATTCTGCAACCAGTGGCAATCTCATTTCTCCACAGTCTGGGACCGAACTCTATCCTCCAAGATGACAACGCTCGCCCCCACAGGGCGGGGCTTATCAGAGACTACCTCCAGGATGTGGGAGGGGAGAGGATGGATGGCCTGCCAGCAGTCCTGACCTCAACCCCATTCAACACTTGTGGGATCAGCTTGGGCGTGCTGTTCGTGCCAGAATGACCAACAAAACCACGTTGGCTGACTTGCGACAAATGCTGGTTGAAGAATGGGATGCCATCCCACAGCAGTGTGTGACCAGCATGAGGAGGAGGGGCCAGGCTGGTGACCAGCATGAGGAGGAGGGGCCAGGCTGGTGACCAGCATGAGGAGGAGGTGCAAGGCTGGTGACCAGCATGAGGAGGAGGTGCAAGGCTGGTGACCAGCATGAGGAGGAGGTGCCAGGCTGGTGACCAGCATGAGGAGGAGGGGGCAGGCTGGTGACCAGCATGAGGAGGAGGTGCCAGGCTGGTGACCAGCATGAGGAGGAGGGGCCAGGCTGGTGACCAGCATGAGGAGGAGGTGCCAGGCTGGTGACCAGCATGAGGAGGAGGTGCAAGGCTGGTGACCAGCATGAGGAGGAGGTGCCAGGCTGTTGTGGCTGTGTATGGTTCTTCCACAAGCTACTCAGGCTCCTGTTTGTGAAATGAATAAATTGTTAAATTGCCAATATGTCTTGTTTCTACAAACTTCAATCATCCAATCCAGAAGAAATCAGTTTCTAAAGACACCAAATATGTCAAGATGAAGTTTGCTTTAATTTGCAAAGAATTGCTGCACATTTAACCATATTATAATAAATGGAATAAAGTGTAAATCAGTCACCACAGGAAACAGATTCTGTAGAAAATAAGTTATATATATATATATATATATATATATATGTATATATATGTGTGTATATGTATATATATATGTGTGTATATATATATATGTGTATATATATATATATGTGTGTATATATATATATGTGTATATATATATGTATATATATATATATGTGTGTATATATATATATATATGTGTATATTTGTGTTTGTATGTATGTATATATATAAAAAATTATTATTTAAAAAAAGAATGAAAATAAGTGATTAGTTTACTCATTATTTTACTCTGACAGGAGAGATGATCAGAGGGGCAGAGTTTTTACCACCTTCATTAAGACCAGGACAGAAGTATGGGAAGAGTTTCTCAGTGAAGGAGCAGCCAGTAAAGGAGGAGATAAGAGCTGCAGCATCTACGTCATAAAAGGAGACCAGACCCTCCTCATAATCCACAAACACCCCCACCTTCTGAGGAGGAGACTTCAGAGAGAGAAGGACTGGAGGGTCAGATAGAGCGTAGTACTCATTTATTTTTCTCAACACTATAATCCAGTAACCTTTCTGAGGGCTCGCTGTGAGGCTTCCCTTCCTGTTGATCGACTCTCTGGCCACTCCTAAATCCCAATCAGTCTTTCCTTTAACTTGAACCTCAAAGTAAAATCTGCCTGAAGAGAAACTCTGTTTTCCTAAAACACAATGACACTTAGAAAATCTCTCTGGGTTGTCTGGGAGATTCTTCCTCCCATCACCAAGATTCACTTGTTTCCCATCATCAGACAGGATGAGATCAGGATGTGCTGTATCAGGATCAAGAGTCACATCCACTGCATACTGCTGGACCCTCTTCAGCTCGGACTCAGCGAGCAGCTTCTTCGTCTCTTTACTGAGTGTCTCCTCCAGCTGAACCACAGCTTTCACCACAGTCCCCTCAGATGATGATGGACGGACGCTGACCTCTGTCCAGTCCTTGGTGGGAGGAGGTTTTTGGATGTTTAGGGACTGGACACTCTGGAGAAGATGGAGGTGGTCTTCAGAGCGTGAGACCTGCTCCACCTCAGTGCTTCTCTTCATCAGCTCAGAGATTTCCTGTTCCAGCTCTTTGATGAAAGCTTCGGCCTGTTTTTCTGTTGTTTTCTGCTTCTCTTTGATCGTGTTGATGAGCTCATTCAGGCCTCTCTCAACAGACTCCTTCAGAGAAGTGAAGACCTGAACACCTTCTGCTATCTCTCTGTCTGCATCTTCCTCACTGAGTTCGACTGAGTGTTTGATCTCCTGAATCTTCAGTCGTCTCTTCTGGATCATCTGCTGAATTTCCGCCCCCATCTTCCCCAGCTCGACCTTCTTTCCTTCATATCCTTCTTTCAGAGGAACAACATCATGCATCTTGTGGTCTAAAACAGTGCAGAGCATGCAGACACATGTCTGGTCGGTCTTACAGAACAGCTCCAGAGGTTTATCGTGCTCTGTACACATCCTGCCTTCCAGGTTCTCCACAGGGTCGATCAGCTGATGTCTTTTCAGACCTGATGTTGTCAGATGAGGCTCCAGGTGAGTCTCACAGTAGGAGACCAGACACACCAGGCAGGACTTCAGGGCCTTCAGGGCCTTCAGTTTGGTTCCAGTGCAGACGTCACAGGGAACTTCTCCTGGTTTGGACACTTGTTGCTCTGAGCTGCTGCTGCCGGCTTTCTGTTGAGCTGACTGTCTGAACTGAGCAACCATCTCAGAGATGAAAGTGTTGACTCTTAAATCAGGTCTTGTGGTAAAACCCTCCTTACACAGGGGACACAGGTACTGGTCATTAGTATTCCAGTGTTCAGTAATGCAGTTTTTACAGAAGTTGTGACCACATGGTGTGCTGACAGGATCAGTGAACACATCCAGACAGATGGAGCACAGAAACTGATCTTCAGATTGCAGAACGCTCACAGCAGCCATGTCTACACATAGTGTGAATGAAAAGAAAACATTAAAAATACAGTTTATTTAATGTTGCAAGCAGTCATAAACGAGCCCTTGCCCATTCCTGTAGGGGATACTGATGGAGAGCCGGTCAACATGGCTCTTGCATTTTACAGGATCATCAAACACTGTGTGCATGAATTAGACATTATTTCCTACGTGTGGCACTAAAAATGAGGTATTGTACATTTTGTACCACTTCCTTTGTCCACTATGTGGCGCTAGAGAACACACACTAATGAAACGTCATGTTGCTGTGTATCATATGTAGACCACACCATGTAAATTTCATGTAAATCTAATGATTTAATCTAATCTAGTGTCACATACGACTAACTTTCTGTTGTCAGTAGGTAGCGCTATAAATTTGACTTAATATAGGTGTGTAGATGTCTTCAGCAATTTGGGGCAAACTGGACAGCATAAAGTCAAGTTAACAGCTTCCTGTGTTATGGTGAAATATGCAAATTGCCCGACACATTATTTCATTCCAAAGTAACACAGAAGCTTCCCAATTTGGCACTGTGAAGGTCTTGAGATTCTGCTGACCCAATTTCAGATGGATGCGTTGAATCTCCAAAGAGGACTTTCTAACAGTTCCACATGTTGTCACATGTTGTCACATGACTTATGACATCATAGTTCAAATTATCGACTAATCCTTTGCAAATCTGCGTCACATTATTCGGAGGGTTATACAAATAAAATACAAAACAAATCCAATAACCCCTCTAGGAGGAAGTCGAAAATGTTTGCTTAAAATAAATGAAAACCGCACAAAGCTAATGAGAGCAATTTGGAAACATGTCCGAAATGATGTGAGCAATGTAGGTAAATAAAACCGTGAATACGAGAGAAGTTTTATTCCCTTCATACATTAGGTGGAAGCTATGAAGCTCACTATTAAAGCATGAACCCGCAGCTGAATATTCTCGCAACGTTCACAGGTTTTGATGCTTTTGTTGAATTATGTGAGTTTTCGTGTAGGGGTGTCAACAATGAATTAAGGGTGTCAAAAATGTGTTCAAAGGCTGAAAGTAATTGGGAGCGCTGTAGAGCCAACATGCTGCAGCCAAAGCCCAATTGTGACATCAAATCTGAATAATTAATTATTTGAATATGGATGTCAAATATTATAAGTTTGTGTGCATCCTAAAGACCTTTTCTGGATATGGAATTAACACCCGACCACCCATCAAACGCGGGTGAATTTTGCAATTGGCGGGTAACTGTCAATCTACCTGCCACATTGGCAGGTAGCCAATGAGAATTGAGTGATTCAGACGCGTAACTATCGGTAAGCAAGGTATGCGGTTGCTTACGGGCCTGGTCCAATCAGGGGCCCGCATCACTGGAAGAGATTGATTGACAGCCGGGGCTCCCTATCGCATTTTTATTACTCGCACAATCCCAGCAATCCCACGTGCAGCCACTGACTAAGCTGGAGGGAAAACTGGTCAAATTAATTTCCTTGTTTCTGTTATGAAGACGAGACGTGTGACTCAAACATCTCACATTTACCAACAAAACGTCCAGCGAAAGACCGTGCACAACATTTCAGACCGTCCTGCCAACCTGTTCACATTTTAACATCAATGTACGCTGGAACGAAAAAGCTGAATGAAAGCTGAAAGCTGTTTCCATCCTGCTGGCTCTCTGCAGCGGGCGGGGCTGTTGCTCTGTTTCCACCGCGACTGACGCGCGCACACACAAACACACACACACACACACACACACAATCACACACGGTGGATGCAGGAAAAAACGCAGATGAGACCTACAGGATGACCTAAATTGAGGACAGCTACGCTCGTTATTGTAAGTGTAATGATAAGTTAAAGTCTAATATGAAACTGTATGAATGTGAGTCCCAGCCCAGGATAGGAAATTAAATAACAATGTAAAGATCAACAAGCCACTGACACATATGTTCATATTTGATTAATTCAATAAATTATTATTTTGTGTCTTAAATCCACCAGCCGTTTTCATATTATACCAACATCATCATCCTGAGCCTTTTTGGTAAGGTTCCTAGAAAATCTCAGCCCAGAGTAATTAATTAATAGTACTAATTATTATTCAGCCCCAAAACAAGTTTCCTTTTTATTTATTTTTTTTATCTTTAAGAACTATAAAAAAAAAAAACTCCTGTGTTATGGTCCACATTCACCAGTGTTTTTGTTGTTGTGGTGCACGTAGACTACTCCTGATTTTGTCAGTCCTCTCATCTCTTATATGCTGTGGCCTAACGAGCCAACACCAGACCCCTATGCAGGATTATCAAGGCTGGCCCCCTACTAGAGCACGTGATGACGGCGCAATGTCCACGAGTAGGCTACCATGAATAGGACTGGACAGGATCATAGAGACACAGCAAGTCCTGTTTTTCACCTGCGTCTTTTTGAATCAACATTTTTCCAGATTGGTCTGTTTTGCGCCAAGACATTTGGCCGGTTTTGTGTGTCTTTGGCTTAGAAACGTAATCTTTATCTGGCAACACTGCTTGTAGCTCTAATCCTACATTTCCCATGAACACTTTGTCATGTAGAGTCATACCACCGTTGGCTACGTGCCTAGCGTGCATGGTATCGATTACGAGCTAAACCAGAGGAGCTTGGCTGGTGGAAAATCTGATTGGCTGGGAACTTTAAAAATCTACTAGCCGTGTTGGCTGGTGATCAAAAAAGTTAATTTAAAGCCCTGATTTCATCCCAACCCTGGCGTGTGCTTGGGAGCGCTATGGAGCCCGCTGGCCAAGCCCGACCTCAAACACTGCAGAACTGCACTTCTGACATGTATTGCAAGTTTTAAGCATCCCAAGTTCCTCAGAAATGTAAAAAATAATAATCTCTACAAAAACAATATCTTTTAGTGACAGGGACCGTTGAGCTCCTCATTGTTTGTGTAAAGAGAAACAAGTGTGATGACTGTTGTCTTAAAGGTATTGTGGAGGATTTTCCTTTTCCGGGTGGATCATCAAGACTATTGGTCCTCCTAGTTGTCAATCATTCTGGTGCTATGTTTACGTAAGGCCGTCATACGTGCTCGTCCCTAGGGTAGTTTTCGCTTTCTGCGCATGAATACTTTCAGGTGTATATGTGTGGTGAGCATAGGTAGTGAGCTACGGTTTCAGCCATTCATTGAAGCTCGCCGTTCTCACCGTGTTTTTTCAAACTGTCTGAGGGTCGCAAGAGAAAAAGTGTCTAGGAATTGTATGACAAGAAGAGAAAGGCCTCTGAAGAAAGAAACAAGACCGGAGTGTTTTTGGGATAATGTTTCACACGCTGGCGTGCGCTAAAAGCACAGGCTGGGCTCTCCACTGATGCCTCAGTCGCCAAGTTTCTACTCTACAGGTAAAGTTTGGCTATTTGGAGAAATCCGTTTAAAATCACTGCTAGTAAAAGTTGATGTACGCTATGATTAGCGATGCTAGCCCTGGCACAAGTCACGCACCGCGCAGACACAGTAAACATCTCCATTTGTGAAAAAGTGCAAATCTTCTTTGGGAAAGTAGCTTGTATGAGCCATGCCGACAGCAACTTGTAAACAGAGCACTCTCGTGCACACGTTTAATAGGCGTTCCCTCTCGGGAGCAGGCAGAGTGCTGCGCATGTGCATTTTTTCAAAAAGTGGAGAGGGTTCTTTTCTAAAATTTCGGGATAATCCTCCACTATACCTTTAAGTAAATCACATGATGGTGAAGTTAGGGTTGTGGGTTTCGGTTATATTTCCTGTTTTATTTTGTTAACTCTTGCTCTGTGTTTCGATTGATTCCTGTTTCCCTATTTGTTCTGTTTATCCTGAACTCATCTTGTATGTTTGGCTTGGTTTACTTCCTGTATTATTTTGTAGTGCTTGGTTTAGCTTTGTTTCCTGTTTGAGTCTGATTCATCCCTAATACGTTTCACCTGTTGCCCCCCTCCCTGCTCGTTTGGCCCTGTGTTTAATGCCCTCTGTTCTGTTCAGTCCTTGTCATGTCATCATTGTTGTTGAGGGTACCTGCTTGTTCCTGTTTTCTACGTATCCCTTTGGTTTGGACCTTTTGATGCCATAGTGGAGTCCAGTTACTACTTTTGGGATTTTTACCTTGTTTGGATTCTTAAAGACTCACATAAAACTGGATTATTTTCTGTTATAATGAATTCTACACCTGCATCTGCCCTATCGTGTTGTGCACTGGGTCCAGAATCCTTTTCCTGCCTCAGCACTCGGCCAGCCCTGACAGAAGTGTTTCAACTTTCATCGAGCTGTGCACAAACATGCCCATTAAAGTGGGGCGGCAAGCTGAAGCGCTACTCTGATAAAACAGCACAGGATATGTCCACATCCTGTTGTGTAAACCAGATTTATTCTAATAAAGATCTGCTTACTCTACATTTCCTCCAGCTGCTTCACATTAAAAAAAACTTCCACCGGTTCTCTGGTGGAAAGCTTTTATTGTGAAACAGCCAGAGAGGAAGTAGTGTGTAGGAGGCGATCAGTAACCAGTTCCTGAAGTCCTGAGACCTGACACAGAGAGACTGTTTAAAGCTGTTAAAGTGGTCTACTGTATAGTGGGCCTGCAGACAAACAGCCAGAGTTATATTGTTACACATTTCACTAGTAATTAAAAGAGAGGAACTTCCTTCCTGAGTAGAGGTGAAGTTTAGTGTTAATCCTGGTTGTAGAAAGTGTAAATGTGACCAGCTGTACTCCCCAGTGTTTGGCAGACTCTGCTGTGTTGTTGAGGAAGACCTGATGAAGTCACTTTGAGAGAAACAGAGTCTTGTCTCGACTGCAGCGTGGCTGACTCTCTGACTAACTTAACTTTCATTTCTGGAGTGGGACGTTGGAGCTCTCCTCTTTCCAGTGTGGCTCCGCCTCTTACTGCAGCTCTGTGGTTTGATTGGTTCCCTCCCTCTCATGTGAAGTACCAGGATGTTGTCTGGTTGATATGGAGCAATGGTCGTGCTATAACTAATAATTTATTATGTGTGTTGGAACGTTAATGTGCCTCAGCTTTATTTTAACCAGAAGAGTTTAGTTTATCGTTTATTGGACACAAAGAGAGAGACGTCACGCACATCTGTCACATCTGCAACATCTGCAACGTTGCATCAAATCGTACAAAAGATATAATATGTATCATCAACAAGACAATCAGAATATCAAGAAATAAAATCTATACTTACAATTAACTATAGGTCTTTTCACACATTGAATATGTAACATTGGGGAGTTAAAAATATCAAAGATAAAGAGAGTTACTTCTACTGTTTGCTCTCATGTTATATGTAAAGTGTTTTGATGAATTCATTCATTCATCCACACAGTTTACATGAATGAAGATTATAAAAAAAAGATTTTTTTAAACATCTGCCTTTGTAGCAGCAATATAGTATTTTATATTGTTATAGAAGTGATAATGTAATGTGTAAAATAAGAATGTTTTAGATATGTTACTATAGTTCTGACCTGTTTCTGTTATTTAGTCTACCCTCATTGATATTAGTTTGATTTACTGTAGTATGTTGTATTAGACGTCATTAGTTTTAGCAGGTGTACCTAATAAACTGGCAACTGAGTTTATTTCTCAAAAGAGGAACACATGTGAGATAATTCTACTTCTACCAGTTCACCAGATTTCTTTGTTTCAGGGATTTTTTCAGAAATAAACTTCTGTGTTAAAACAAGATGAGAATCAAGAAAATGAGACTTCCAGAAAGTTCTTGAAACCAGTAGATGTCCTCTTCATAAACTGGTGAAGATGGAGGAGATGGGGTCTCCTCCTGAAGGAAAACATATGTGAGGTTGTTGGTTGGGTCCTCGTCCATCATGAGTGATTATTCTGTACATGACCGACCGTGTGTTCACTCTCATGTATCAGGAGTGGTTGGTGCTCAGCGTGGCAGCAGTACGGTAACTTTGTCTCATCATTCCTTTGTGTTGTGATCCATCTAGTGGTCGTTCTGTGTCACAACACCAGGTAGTGGTCTACATGGAGGCCTGCTGCTGCTGCTGCTGTGTAGCAGGGAGTCATGGAGACGTGCTCCGACATGAGGAAGGCCGTCAGCTCTCAAGAAATGTTCAGAGTCTAAATGAATACCCTGCACTTATCAATTAATGTTGTTTGACTCTTTCAGAGAGATTATACAACATTTGTTGTCAGTATTGAAATGTGGCTTTAAACAATAATGTCAACTTACAACATAGAAAACTAAAGTTATTGTTATTGTCAGACGTTACCCACAAGAAGAAGCTCTGCAGAACAACTGTAGATGAAAACAGGAAACAGGTCTTAGGTGCTATGGCAGGCCGTTTTAACATTTAGTCGAACCACACCCCTATCTGTAATTACATTTTAGATACTTATAGAATTTCTCCTAGCATTTCCTCCAGCTGCTTCACATTAAAAGCCTCCCACTGGTTATCTGGGGGAAAACGTTTATTGTGAA
Source organism: Perca fluviatilis (assembly GCF_010015445.1). NCBI lineage: Eukaryota > Metazoa > Chordata > Actinopteri > Perciformes > Percidae > Perca > Perca fluviatilis. The sequence goes on along the minus strand of NC_053112.1, from coordinate 3,481,890 downwards.
ACAGCCAGAGGAAACGGAGGAAGCAGTGTGTAGGACACAATCAGGCAACAGGGGGCGTTTCTCAATCTGTGTTCTTCTATTGACTTGTGTTGTTATGTCCCTGTGAAACGTCATCTCGTGTTGCCAAAGTACTGTCCCAATACATAAGTTCGCATTTCACCAAGAACAGTTAAGATTCCCGGAAATGTTCTTGACACTCGAGGATGCATTGGTTGGTAACATCAAAGAATTTCTAATAAGGGAAGAAGTTCCACTCTCTCGTTACTTCCGGCTTCTGAACTGGTTGCAGTTCCACCAGAGTTCCATATAGGGGGCGCTCACAGGCCAGTGCAGAATGAATAGGACTCTATGGAGCTATACCCCTAAAAATCCACTTTTCTCAGGATATAATTTTTCGTCTAGTAGTTAGGGCCCGAGCGCTGACAGCGGCGAAGGCCCTGTTGAAACTGAAGGAATTATTATTCTTTTTCCCGGCAAATGAATTGCCTTTTTGAGGGGCTTAACATATTCAAAAACTCACCAAAATTGGCGGTCGCATCAAGTCTGGTGAAAATTTACGTATTTTAAGGGATTTCGGGAATAGGCATACAAAAAAAGCTCGCTAGCGCCCCCTAGAAAGTTAAAGAAATTGAGCCCCTGCAGTACGTTTAACGTAGACTCACGAAACTACACATATGTAACATGTCAAGTTACATGAAAAGTTAAAGATGAAAAGTTATTAAAAGAAAAACTTATATAGGGCATGGCCTTGGTGGGGAGGACATTTTGTGCGTTTTTCCATCAAAACAGGAAGTGGGTGTAACTCAAGTGTACATTGTCCAACTGGCTCGAAAGTTTTCATGATTCATAAGAGTCAATATTGACTATATTGGAGAGTTGCATGTAAATACTCTCAAATATTGTTTATATATAATGACTATTCTTATAATGTTTCTGCAAGGTATTATCCCATTATGTTCATTTTTTGTACAGTAAAAAAACATTATTAAACAGGAATTTACTGTAAATAGATTATATAATCATAAAATAAACGCCTAAAGGAGGGTATTGGAAAGTCTTCTGACGTAATTTTTGTGTGTTTTACATCCAGAAATCTGTACTTTTACAGGGAGGTCTTGTGGATGGATTGGATACTCTTGTGAATTTACCAAAGAAAACCGTATGAAAACAGCAGTTTTCATTTAAATTATGTAATTTTAAGGTATTTCTGCAATATTTCTTGTTTCGATAAAGATTTATACATTTGTTTAACCCTTGTGTTGTCCTTCGGGTCCCAGTGACCCGAAGGACAACACAAGGATTATGTACTTCCGTTTACTTTGTTGAGAATTGCTCTCTAAACAAGGGTTAATACAGCACCTTAGTTCTTGTTTGTACAGCATTTTGGTCAGCTTAAACTGTGTTTAAATGTGTTCTAGAAATAAACTTTACTTACTTACTTTACAAGAAACAGGGTTTAGAGAGCAATTCTCAACAAAGTAAAGGGAAGTACATAATCCTTGTGTGGTCCTTCGGGTCACTGGGACCCGAAGGACCACACAAGGGTTAACATTCTAGAAATGTTTTTAACAAGATTTTTCTTTTAATTCTACAATAGTCAGACTGTAAAAATACAGAAAATATCTGTGTTTAAAAAAAAATAAAAATAATGTAAGGTTTTGGCAACTTTGCTGCCAGACTTTTGTCGCAGAAGTTTCTGTTTCAGCTGGAGTGTTTTTCAAAAGCTCAAGATAAAACAAATAAAGACTATTTGAGAAAGAAACCAAAGTTTGGTCTTTGAGAATTTATTTATATTTGCAAATATAGGAACACAGTTCCTCAAGCACAAAAGCACAGTGGGAAAGTGTCTTCTGCCAACCTTAGAACACAGCACATCTTATACAGTATAGCAAAAACAGTCAGAGCCACCCCTCCTCTAGGCATCTTTAGCAAGAACAAATATTTAACGCTGAGAAACCTGAGGCCATTTTTACAATTCCTTTTCCGTCTGGTTTTATTTTCTAAAAAAGCTTGTAAATCATCAACCCTGTTGTCTATAGTCAATCAATGTACATCATTTTTTTCAGGAAAAACTGGGCTATTAGAATATTTGTGCTGTAGTGAGGTCAATTGAATGTAAAAAAAGGTTGTATGACCTTAAAGACAAATAAAACGGAAAATGAATCTCAGATATTTATTGATATCACACACAGAACAATAAAAGCTAAGCCAATCTCCTGTCTAAATCAGTTCCCATATGTCTTGTGTGTCAAACTGTGAAGAAATAAACATATCTCATACAGTTGACAAAATATATACTTTTTTTTTATAAAATGTCTAGACGCTTTTGCCAATAATCAAAATAATAATGTCAAATGTATTGATATCACACACACAGCAATGCTACACAAGCATTTGTGTTGTCTAGTTCTCCTATATATTTGGAGTCATCCAGTGCAAAAATAAACATAATGAACATTATAACTAATATAAATGACAAACTATTTCTGACTAACATTTCTTCAAAAAAAAGGCCCAAATGTATCCCAAATATCTAAACAGTGACGCCATTCTTCTCTGTAGAACGGTCATAGACCGTAGTTATCTTTCTTTTTCACTTTACTCTTTGTTCTCGCTCAGATTTCCTACAGTCAGTGAACTATCTGACGGACTTGCATTCCCATTGGTTGAAAAACGTCAACAAACTCGCAAAGCATCATGGGAGATTTATACTAGACGGTAAGAGCCGGTAGCACAGAGCTAGCGGCAGAAATGACCGAAAACGTGATAAATTATGGACATCGAGTGGATAAATCTTGGATGTAAGCGTTTGGATTTATTGCTGAACTACTCCGAAAAGATACTCCGGTCACATATATGGATATAAAACCTTCTGTAAAGGTTACAAAGACACCAAAGACACCCCTGTAATGGCTAACTCGTTAGCTTTTAGCTGGAAAAAACGGTAAGAAGATCGATAAAACTTTCATTAAATAATCTAAATATTAACCAGAGGTGCCCGTGTGATGTCGTGGATGATCCCGTAGGGCTCTATTAACCTAAACACCATAAACAGTTTGGAATCTCTTCACACTCTCCCTTTTGCCCCTGTTTTAAGAACAAGGTCACAACACCTGCTTATCTCCGCTGCTAGGGAGAGGAAAAATGTGTCTGAGAGACAGAGTACAGAGTTTGTGATTGTTTTATGATTGACCTTATCGGCTAAAAACAGAAGGCTAAACACAAAAGGCTAAACAGGAGACCTCAGAAACAAATGGCTCCAAGCTTGTTACGGTTTCAGCTGTTCCACATGGAGAATCTAATTTTAACACAAAATGTAAAAGAATATAAAAGGATCATGTTTAAAGGTAATTTTGCCATTACACTTTTTACTGTTTTTTTTTACGATTTGTTTTATTTTTTTTTACAGTGCTGAAGGCTGACCAGTGACTTCCACCTCACACAGTGTCAGGTATTCTTGTCTTCCAGGAATCACAATGTTTACATAACGACCTTCCATTTCATAACACACAAAGGTTTTGGAGGCCCCAGCTGCGATAGACGAGATAACAGCACATCTGCAAACAATAAATTAAAACAGAATTAAGAGTAAAACTGATTTACCAGACATAGACTATCCATACATCTTACCACTAGTAATAATTTAGATACTGATCATGCTATTAAAATGTTGCTTTCTATTAAGGAATAATGTAGATATCCAGTGCACTAATTTCCTGACTGCTGTTTCTTGCCTGTCCACATTCGGTATTAAAAGCTGCCACTCGGTACAACCTTCGTTGTGGTCCTTATTATTGACAAAGTTACTACATATTTTTGCCGACAAGGCGAACTGGAAGTGTTTTTACATTCTGTTTTGTTTTTTGCGTTAGCTAAATTACAGTGCTAGCTAGTCAATGTTAGGCAGCTAGTTTCATGAGTGAAAGCAGTGAAGAGGAGCATCTGGAGGAGACATGCGGAGCGACTGTAGGGCAGCGGCAAGAACAAGGAGGAGAGCCTTGCATGAAGATGGCTACGTTTGGGACTATCGGTGAATTTGTGGAGGGGGACGAGGACTGGTCAGAGTATGTGGAAAGGTTGGGACACTTTTTCGCTGCTAATGGAATTACAGAGGCATAAACAGCACTCTATTCTCCTGAATGTGTGTAAGACTTATAAGCTGAAAAGGAACTTAGCCACACCAAGGAAACCGGGGGAAATGCCATACGATGAATTTGTCAAGTTTGTTGGGAACCACCACAACCCAAAGCCATCGATAATAGTCCAATGTTTCAAATTTCACAGCTTTAACATTTTCGGAAGTCAGGTCAGTCTGTAGCTAACTTTGTTGCAGAATTGCGGCAGCTGTCAGAACATTGTGATTTTGGGACAGTCTTAGATGACATGCTCCGTGACAGATTAGTATGCAGCATTAATAATGACGCCATTCAGCGCCGCTTGCTGGGGGAAACTCTGCCACTGACTTTCAAGAGAGCCCTAGAAATTTCGCAAGGGATGGAGATGGCTGCAAATAATGCCAAAGACATTCAAAAGGGTCAGGCAGGATCGCAGTCGGTGGCTGTACATCACAAGAGAGAGGTTTTAAAACCAGCAAAGAAAGTAGAGTGTTTTAGGTGTAGAGGGGCGCACTATGCAAATGACTGCAAATTTTAAGACACTGTCTGTCATGCCTGCAATAAAAAAGGACAATTAGCAAAAATGTTCAGGGGTGTTAAAAATAAGGCTAAGGATGAAAAAGGGAAACCCCGGCAGGCTCAAGCACCCACACATCACGTCGAAGAAGATGAAGGAGATTCAGCCTGTGCATTCAACAAGTTTGGTGTGGACACAAACGAGGAACCGCTTATGCCCTATTATGCAACAGTGACTGTTGAAGGAATGGACATTAAGTTTGAAATTGATTCTGGAGCTATGGCATCGGTCATCAGTGAGGAGACCTACAGGAGGACGTGGGGAGACAAGCCACCTCCTATTGAGCCTTCAACATTCAGATTAAGGACATACACAGGTCAGGCCATACCTCATTTGGGAGTGTTACATGTGAACGTTTCAACAGGAGCTCAAAAGGCTGAAGGTAGACTTGTGATAGCCAAGGGAAGTGGGCCCAGTCTTTTGGGTCGTGATTGGCTTCGCAAAATTAAGCTGAATTGGCATGAGATCAAGTATGCTCACACTACAGAGGACATTTTGCAGCAGTACAGTGATGTGTTCAGAGAGGAACTGGGCACACTTAAAGGAGTGACTGTGAAGCTCCATGTTGATCCAGATGCAGTGCAACGGTTCTAAGCCCAGAGTGGTGCCCTATGCAATGAAAAGCAAAGTAGATGAGGAGCTGGAACGCTAACAGGTGCTGGGCATTGTGGAGCCTGTCCAGTTCTCAAGGTGGGCAGCGCCCATCTTTCCTGTTCTGAAGCCAGATGGAACCGCAAAGATCCGTGGGGACTATAAACTTACCGTGAATCAGGTTTCAAAGCTGGAAGAGTACCTGTTGCCATGGGTGGACAACCTGTTTGCAACGTTAGCTGGAGGTAAGCTGTTCACAAAGCTGGATATGAGTCACGCTTACCAGCAGCTACTGTTAGATAAAGAATCCAAACAGTACGTCACAATAAATACACACAAAGGATTATTCAAGTACAATTGCCTCGTATTCGGAGTGGCATCCAGCCCGGCCATTTTCCGAAGGACAATGGGCACTCTGTTACAAGGGATTCCATATGTAGCCGCATATTTAGATGACATTCAAATTACGGGGGACTAGGCACCTTGAAAACTTAGAGCAGGTGCTCAAAAGACTCTGAGACACAGGGCTGTGCCTGAAACGGGAAAAGTGTGTGTTTATGGCACCAAGTGTGACCTACCTGGGACATCACAGCAGGGGGCTCCGTCCAGTGGAGGAGGGCAGTGAGCGCTATCAAGGAGGCTCCAAGCCCCAAGAACGTCACTGAGCTCCGCTCATTCCTGGGTATGGTGAATTACTATGGAAAGGTAGGTAGCAAAGGTGCTAGCCCCACTTTACAAGCTGCTGCACAATTTAAAAATGTGGCAGTGGTGTGCAGAGCAGGAAAAAGCATTTAAAGAAATGAAAGAACTCCTCCAGTCAGCAAAACTGCTCGTTCACTATGATCCAGACAAAGAGATTGTTCTCTCATGTGATGCCTCACCCTATGGAGTGGGGGCAGTCCTCTCACATGTCATGGAAGACGGCTCAGAGAAACCCATTGGATTTGCTTCAAGGACGCTGACGGCTGCAGAAAAAGGTTACTCTCAGTTAGACAAAGAAGGTCTAGCCATTGTTTTTGCAGTAAAGCATTTCCATCAGTACCTATATGGGCGTGTTTTCAAGATCTACACCGACCATAAACCACTGATGAGCCTGTTCAGTGAAACGCGCTGCATTCCGCCGCTAGCGTCAGCCAGAATCCAGCGGTGGGCACTCCTCTTGTCAGCCTACCAGTACACTATAGTGTACAGAGCGGGGAAGGACAATGCAAACGCGGTTGTGTTGAGTCATCTGCCATTGTCAGAGACACCTGTCTCGACATATCTGCCTCCAGAGACTGTCTTTTCATTGGAAAAATTGTCACAGGCACCTGTTAAGGCAGGCCAAATCAAGCAGTGGACAGAGAGAGACCCAGTGCTGTCCAAAGTAAAGACTTATCTGTTGCAGGGCTGGCCCAAGGTGGTTGACAGTTAAGAACTGAAACCATACGCTAAACGCAAGACAGAACTCAGCCTACAGGATGGCTGCATTTTCTGGGGGTCGAGGGTAGTTGTACCTCCCCCAGGTCGTTCACTGATTGTGGAAGAAATGCACAAGACCCATCCAGGAGTATCAAGAATGAAAAGCCTGGCAAGGTCCTATGTCTGGTTGCCAAAGATGGATTTAGACCTGGAGAACAAGGTAAAGTCATGCACACAATGTCAGTCTAATCTGCACATGTTGCCACCAGCCCATTTGCATCCCTGGGAGTGGCCAGATCACCCCTGGTCTAGACTACATCTGGACTTTGCTGGCCCGTTCATGGGGCAAATGTTTCTCATAATGGTGGATGCCCACTCCAAGTGGATAGACGCTCAAATCATGAACAACGTAACAGCACCCATAACCATAGACAAGCTCAGACAAGTGTTCGCAATCCACGGGTTGCTGACACAGTGGTCACGGATAATGGTCCAACATTCACCAGCGAGTTGTTTGGTGCGTTTATGGAACGGAATGGAATCTGTCACGTTCGTACGGCTCCTTTCCACCCGGCCTCAAATGGATTAGCGGAGCAAGCTGTCCAGACGGTGAAGGAGGGTCTGAAGTGAATGAAAGGTGACTCTCTAAGCATAAGGCTTTCAAGTTTCCTGTTTAAATACCGCCTTATGCCACAGACTACTACTGCACGTACTCTAGCAGAGATGTTGATGGGGCGTAGGCCTAAGTCAAGGTTGGACCTGCTGCGTCCAGACATAAAGGCCACAGTGCTGAGAAAGCAGGAAAGGCAGAAGGAGGGTCATGATAAACAGGCAAGAGAGAGACAGCTGAAACCTGGTGTCTATATCAGAAATTTCATCAACAACCCTACTCAGAAATGGCTACCTGGAGCTATCCTGACGCAGAGAGATCCACTCTCATTTGTTGTTAAACTGAGTGATGGGCGAGTGTTCCCCAGACATCAGGACCACATCCGCCTGCATCATGATACAGGCCCAGAGATCGTCAGCACTCAGTTTCCCCTGGGGAGCCAGACTACTGTGAGACCATCACCAGAGGAAAGGTCACAGGGAGAAGAGTCTTTGCCCCCTAGAGAGGACGGACAGTTGATCATGGACACACAGAACCCTCTTGTGACCCCAGTGCCTGAACCACCCAAAACACCTACACCAGCTCTGCCCGTTGCAGCACCGGAGATAGTGCGCAGGTCACAGCATGCTCAGAAACCTCCAGACAGACTGAATGTTTAAGTACTCAGTTGATGTGTTAAATTGAATGGAATGTGCATATGCTAGGTGGTAAGTATATATGCCAAACAGTAATGTTTTGTTTTGAAAAGGTATAATGGGTTAAGGTGCAAAGTTGAAGGTAATGACACTAAATTAGTTTAATTTCCCAAGTTTATTTACATCAGGGGAATGTTAGAATTTAGTGGGGGAAGAGTGTTGTAACGCTTAAGATGTTAGTGTTCTTTCATGCCACTAGGTGGAGCTCTCGTAATTATGTGGCACTAGTTTCAGTACTCCCTCACTACTGTGTGTTAAGGAATGTGTACATGCTAGAAGAGAATGCTAGTTCTGGGCTCTAGAAGACTGGTCCTTATTATTGACCAAGTTACTACAATATCCAGTGCACTAATGTCCTGTAACTTACACAACCAATGGTAAATATTCAAATCTTATATAAAACAGAAAGTGCTGTTACCTGGGATTATCGTTGCCATTGTCTTCGAGGGAATTTCCAATGCGGATCTCAGCCCCATTGATTCTTTCGTGGACAGCATCTCCTCTGTTGGTGATGGTGACAGTGTTGATTTTATATGTCTTCAGGAGGTCCAGTCTCCACCATGGTTTAAAATCATTTAGTGTGTGGCTACAGGATCGCTGTGCCCAGACGCTAGCACGATGTCCATCAATGGCCAATTCAGGGATGCCAATGTCAAAGACAGAGGACTGAATCACAGTTCCAAGTTGAGCAATATTAGGACCTAGACAAAGTTATGAAATGTGTCATTAGAGATAGTTTGAGGAAGCCACAGATTATAACATGTGTTGATCTGACCAAATTTGCCTCCCAAGAACAGCCAGTCAGCATATTTGATTGAACTTTGAATGTGACTGTCTGCTCAAAGTCATCTATTGGTCATGTTATATGGTATAAATTACCAGTTGTAGCAGTGTTTACTGAAGGCTGACCAGTGACTTCCACCTCACACAGTGTCAGGTATTCTTGTCTTCCAGGAATCACAATGTTTACATAACGACCTTCCATTTCATTACACACAAAGGTTTTGGAGGCCCCAGCTGCGATAGACGAGATAACAGCACATCTGCAAACAATAAATTAAAACAGAATTAAGAGTTTAACTGATTTACCAGACATAGACTATCCATACATCTTACCACTAGTAATAATTTAGATACTGATCATGCTATTAAAATGTTGCTTTCTATTAGGGAATAATCAGTGGCGGTTTTTGGTAATCATAAAACAAGCTATATATATATATATATATATATATATATATATATATATATATATATATATATATATATGGCGTTAGTAGTTTTAGGAGTTGGTATACATATTCAGGGGAGCAAGGACAGGTACAGCTTTATCAATACTAGTGAAACAGTTGTACAGTTTTATTCCCAACTTGTATATATTTTAAATGATTTGTTCTTATATTTTATCCTATTATTATTTCATGTATATTATATCCTATTATTTCATTTATATTCTGTGTGTGCTGTGTGTCTGATATTGTGCTGCTGCAACACTGGTATTTCCCATTTTTTTTGGGATCAATATCTATCTATCTATCTATCTATCTATCTATCTATCTATCTATCTATCTATCTATATATCTATCTATCTATCTATCTATCTATCATCTTATGTGGTGGGCCGGTCTGGGCCAAAATGCCAGGGCTGATTTCTGGTCCCAGTTCGTCCCTGTCAGTCACTGTGGCTCGAGCAGAGAGGAGCTTTTCCAAACTAAAGTTGATCAAGTCATACCTGAGGTCAGCTATGTCCCAGGAATGGATCACTGGCCTCGCCGTCATCAATATCAATCACTCAGTAGGGGAGCAGATTTCATACGATGACATCATTGATGATTTTGCATCAAGGAAGGCCAGAAAGGTCAGGTTTTAGTTGTAGTTTCGGTTTTCTGTTTTCTGTTTTCTGTTCTCTGTTCTTAGTGCTATAGTGTAATAATTAGATTATCTTTAGTGTGTTTTCACATTTGTGTGATGAAGGATTTGTGCTAATTCGAATATTTATTCTATATTGTATCTTTTGGCAAAGTTGGAGGTAGAGATTCTGCATCTAAAAAAATAAATGTGTGTGTGTGTGTGTGTGTGTGTGTGGGGGGCGCTCAGAGGGGGTCTCGCCCAGGGCGTCATTCAATGTAGAACCGCCCCTGGGAATAATGTAGATATCCAGTGCACTAATTTCCTGTAACTTACATAACCAATGGTAAATATTCAAATCTTATATAAAACAGAAAGTGCTGTTACCTGGGATTATCGTTGCCATTGTCATTGAGGGAATTTCCAATGCGGATCTCAGCCCCATTGATTCTTTCGTGGACAGCATCTCTTCTGTTGGTGATGGTGACAGTGTTGATTTTATATGTCTTCAGGAGATCCAGTCTCCACCATGGTTTAAAATCATTTAGTGTGTGGCTACAGGATCCCTGTGCCCAGACGCTAGCACGATTTCCATCAATGGCCAATTCAGGGACGCCAATGTCAAAGACGGAGGACTGCATCACAGTTCCAAGTTGAGCAATATTAGGACCTAGACAAAGTTATGAAATGTGTCATTAGAGATAGTTTGAGGACGCCACAGATTATAACATGTGTTGATCTGACCAAATTTGCCCCCAAGAACAGCCAGTCAGCATATTTGATTGAACTTTGAATGTGACTGTCTGCTCAAAGTCATCTATTGGTCATGTTATATGGTATAAATTACCAGTTGTAGCAGTGTTTACTGAAGGCTGACCAGTGACTTCCACCTCACACAGTGTCAGGTATTCTTGTCTTCCAGGAATCACAATGTTTACATAACGACCTTCCATTTCATTACACACAAAGGTTTTGGAGGCCCCAGCTGCGATAGACGAGATAACAGCACATCTACAAACAATAAATTAAAACAGAATTAAGAGTAAAACTGATTTACCAGACATAGACTATCCATACATTTTACCACTAGTAATAATTTAGATACTGATCATGCTATTAAAATGTTGCTTTCTATTAGGGAATAATGTAGATATCCAGTACACTAATGTCCTGTAACTTACACAACCAATGGTAAATATTCAAATCTTATATAAAACAGAAAGTGCTGTTACCTGGGATTATCGTTGCCATTGTCTTCGAGGGAATTTCCAATGCGGATCTCAGCCCCATTGATTCTTTCGTGGACAGCATCTCTTCTGTTGGTGATGGTGACAGTGTTGATTTTATATGTCTTCAGGAGGTCCACTCTCCACCATGGTTTAAAATCATTTAGTGTGTGGCTACAGGATCCCTGTGCCCAGACGCTAGCACGAATTTCCATCAATGGCCAATTCAGGGATGCCAATGTCAAAGACGGAGGACTGCATCACAGTTCCAAGTTGAGCAATATTAGAATCTGGACAAAGATAAATATATAATAACATATATAACATATAAAATGTTTGATTAAAGATAGTTTGAGGAAGCCACAGATTATAACATGTGTTGATTTCACCAAAGCTGCCAAAGAACAGGCAGTCATCATATTTTTACTTTTACTATAACTTTGTAAGGCATTTATTGGAAACATTACATGGTACAAATCATGATTTGGAGCAGTGTTTAGTTATGGAATGTGATTTAGAAAGATAGATTGAGAAAGGCACACATTTTAAAGATGCCTATTACATACTAAACAATTGAAATTATTGGGGAATAGTCAATCATTTAATTGAACAAATTGAAAGAATAATCTCACCAGATTGGCCACTTGTCTGTCCTAGAACAGCCAACAGCACAAAAAACACGACTGGAGTCATCATCCTGTGGAGCAAGTTCACACTCATATAATATTTTTCAACCTTAAAGATCCTGGACTCAACATGCAGAACAATAATTTAGCAGTAAACACATAGTTGCTATAAAACATAGAGAGTACTGGCATTCTGAACAGAGAATGAAGTCACACTTGTTCTGTGTGTGTTGTAATCAGAGCTTCTCTTTTTTATGTATTGGTAGCTTGTCCAGCCACATATGCATGTTGGTGGATTTAAGTGCATGTGAGTTGCTCCCTTTGGCATCAGTATTTGAGGACATTGAGACAGGGACGGCCTGGGGCTAAAAAACAGCCCTGGACTTTCTCCCAAATAGGCCCATTATCCGGCCATTCGCCCCTAGCCGTGCGCAACAGACACTAGCCAGGATGTCCTGATACTATGCCACAATACTGTAGCCTATCACACAAGGTATTCACAGCAGGTAACATTTCAAAACCAATGATCATAATTGGGGTTGTGTTTATTAGCCATTGGTACCATCTTTACAACTAAACACTCTCTGTAGAGACAGGTGTTTAGGCTTTTGCTGAGGGTGGTAAGCAAAATATTGTTCCAGGCTGTAACTATCTGACTTGGGCCATCTGAAATATTGTAGAGCATCCCGGGACATCCTGGCACTTCCCTGCACACTCCCTGTCATCTTTTATGCTGCAACTATCTTCAACCTGAATAAAAAAATTATTTTAAAGATAGGTTATTAGCTATTATTGATATAATATGTGTTGCTTTGTGTTAAAGAATTAGCATTGAATAACCTATTTAATATTTTGTCAATGTCTTATTACACTTTTGATTCATATTAAGGCTGTGAAATGATGAAAATGACTAGGTCCTATCAATGATGCAAATATTAAAGACAAGTAAAAACTGCACTGATGGAAGACAGACAGAAAGTGCAAGCTAGGATTTTTATGATAAACTTTTGGTTAAATTTGGTAAATTATTTTGCCCCCTTCCCTCTTTGTTAGCACGTTTAGAGTGGTACCAATGCATGCCTGATGTTTTCCCGTTTAATTTAATACCATAATCTTCATCCTAGCAGCAAAACTGAGCTCACTACAACCTCTCATATAACAAAGTGAAATTGCGGTCAACCCGCGATTCATTTCTAATGCGTTTCAAATTAACCTAAAAGAAATTATTAAACACGTTAAGTTTGACAGCACTAAATGGTATGATCATTTTCATAATCATGATGCACACTCACGTTGAGCTGACTATGCAATTTCGCTAAGATAGGGATAAAGGCAGCCTATTATAATGTGCCCTGCTCCTGGCACTCAGTACCTCTTGCTGATGTGAAATTAACTCTGCTGTCCCTCATCATGATCAGGCTGTGGATTGGTGATAGCTAGACTAGTAGGCTTACTCTTCTTCCTCAGTTTTTTTACATGTAGCATGTACGGTAAATTATTGTATTAGTGCCCCCCTGCTGTTGGCTGTTATTTTTCGCTTTATTAGACTTTTTTTGTGGACTTTTCCCCAAACGCACAGATTGTCAGTCCATCCCTGCATGGGGATGAGAACGGCTGTTGAAAATGTTAGCCTTTCCCTTTGGGTTAATTTCCCACTAATTGAGAAACGTTCTTTTTCTCTGGCTGACTGCAGAAATGTATATCTTCTGGAAGCTTGTTTTTATCAATATCAGGAATGTCGAGGATCATCTCACAAAACTCTTTACCCTAGCTCTGATGCACATTCAGACCTTCAGATAAAAAAAAATATTTTTTAATAGTAATGTTTATTACCTTTTCATTACCAAACATTAATGTAAAGTGATTCTAGATTTAGTTTTACTGACAAAATTGCAAATGTAAAATAAAAGGAAGAATAAAGTTGATCAGTAATTCTACCAAAGACCTACCTTAAATCTCTTGATCGCACTGGAAGCTGTGATATGCATGTCTGCATTGAGAGCAAGTCTTTTTATACTTTTTGGCCAAGCATGACTAACAACTGTCAGATTAATAAATATCCAGACCAAATATCCTGGTGTTGTTTTTTTACCTTTCAAAGGTCAATGTTCCTGCATGACCACGTGATTTTGAGGGCACACACTGTGTTTGCTCAAATAAAAGACAAAGTTTGTGGGAGGAAGTAGAGACAATGTCCGACTATAGTACATGACTTCTGGTGCAAGGCATATGAGAAGAGATATATCTGTTACAGGTTAAATATAATGCAATAAATGTAAATTAAAAAATGTAAACCAAGATTTCTAAATGCAACAAATTTAGCTTGTTCTCATGAACCATATGTACATATAGCTACGAAAAGTAGCACTGTAATTTGTAAGCATTCCATGTTTTGTTTTTGCTGTTTGCACCACAATGCTGCTACATAATGCTGTGGACCGGGTAGGGAGGAGGTTGGGGTGGATGTGTGGGTCATAAAACACAGCATTTTCAAGGTGCAGAGAAGAACTTAAAGTGATGGTTCGGAGTAATTCACCCTAGGGTCCTTTGCACCATGACCTCGAGCCAAACACCCCCCCAGAAGCTTTTTTCACCTGGGTCTAACATTGGACGAGTTAGCGTTATCAGCTGAATAGCTTAGCGCAGGGGCTAACGGATCCAGGTTTGTATCTCGTAAGTTACCCCACTAATAATGCCCCAAATGATACCAAACTTCTACACTAATACTCGCTTATAAAAAGGGGTGTTTGGCTTGAGGTCGTGGTGCAAAGGACCCTAGGGTGAAATTACTCCGAACCATCACTTTAACTGTAATGTCTGCTAAACGACATGCAGCGTAAACTAGGGCTACACGATATTTTGTTTCATCGTCTACATTGCGATGTGCGCATGCGCGATAGTCACATCGCAGGACATTGCAATGTTGACACTAACACTTTTTTGCTGCTTGATAGAAAAGTAAACTTTCACCGTTCACCTTTTACATGGTCGTTACCGGCTGACCCTTCCCCTTTAAGACAGGTGGTCATGTGACGTAGCGTTAGTCCGACTGGATTGTTATGGGAGGTGAGGCTCTCCCGTGTGTACAAAAGTAACGTAAGCGGCAGCTGCCATGGACACAGTGATGCTAATACTTTTCCATGGGTAGTCAGTGTTTTATGTACGCTGCAAAGACAAACTAAATCACCCCATTAATGCAACATAATCCCGACATCTCCCGGCCATTTTTCACCGCGGAAAGCTGCTACCAGCCAGGCTAAAGCTAATATAGTCTAAAGCTAACATAGTGTGTCCCAACTAACGTTATTGTTCGGAGCTGTGACACTGGAAACGTAACACTAATCTACAACAGCAGTCTGTTTCTGATATAACATCATTTACACTGATTGAAGTGCTCTTGGATACACAGTTTGTTGCAAGAGTGTGACATGCAGGCTCTGCATGCACAGCAAACAAACAATCATGATCAATTTTAATCAGTTTATCAAACAACCAAAGCAGGCCCGCTAGTCAACCACAACCTGACATTTAGAGGAAGCAACATGCATGCATCATTAATATCATTCACTGTAGCCTGGATTGATATTATATGAATACAACGGTGTCATGTCAGTCAACTAGTGTATTTCTTACTAATGTCCCTCTCCAAAATCACTTCAGAAGAGTAGTCACAGTGCTTACTTGTTTTGTTTTTTGTAAAGCATTAAGGTTCAACAAAGACTTTTAAAAAAAAATTTAAATTTAAATTTAAATTTTCTTTGTAGATGCACTCCCCTACAAAATCGCCCCAGTAGTTGAGAATGATTTAGCATTTCTAAATAGGGCTATTTATGTCCTCTTGTAAAAAATATTATTTTTTTCATATCGCAAAAAAAAAATATTGCAATGTAAAATTTTTCCAATATCGTGCAGGCCTAGCGTAAACCACTCACAGACACATTTTATCAGGTGAACTGAACTACCAGCTGCCGCTGATAGGACAGAGCTGTGATGGAGCTCTGAAGCCGTTGTCACAGAGCTCTGTAGCTGCTGAAAACAACCAGCAACTGCCGCTCGGAGTCCCGGAGCTCTGTAGCTGGCTTCACGTCAGGGACTGAGTACCCAGGGCCCTCTTGTGAGGAGGGCCCAAAAAGATACTAGAATGAATAGCTGTGGATGCGGGGAGGGGCCCATAGAAAATGCCTTTCTACAGGGCCCAGAATTTTGTGCTACGCCCCTGCTTCACGTGATCAGTCGGTGGCCGCCTAGTTTTGTAGGACTATTCTCAGAATTCTGACTTTAAATTCAGAGCTCAAATACAATTTTCACATGTAGCCCTAATCCTTTCTGTAGTGTAGAAATGTATATCTTCTGGAAGTTTGTTTTTGAAATTATTTTTTTACTTAGTTATGATTATTACCTTGTCATTACAAAGCTGTAATGTAAGGGGATACCTGATTTGTTTCATTTGTACTGACAAAATTTGTATATGGAAAAGGAAGAATAAAGTTGATCAGCAATTCTACCAAAGACCTATCTGCAAGCTTTCCAACGCACTGGTAGCAGCTGTGATTTTCACAGAATCCACGTGCACGTGACAGCATGTGTGCATATGTTCTCGCATATTAGTCTAACATGTGTGTCTGAGTGGCAGCAGGTCCGAGTAGCGTGAGTTTTCCTGTGTTGTATGATCGGCACATGAATACAAGAAAGGAACTTCTGGTACTACAGAAGATCACACTGTAAACCCGAACGTTCAAAGTAATTAAATAGATTAAGTAGTGTATACTCAAAGTTTTAGAACAAGTTCTACTAACTTAATTTTGTCAAGTTGGTGTAACATGTTCTTCCTTTTTGAGTATTGTTAACTAATATTTTTTGATTAAATGGAACTATTTTGTGTATAAGTAAGCATAACTTAAAAACATAACTTAAGTACAATGTAATAGAATTGAGTAATAACATACTAAGAATGATAAAGTCCTGTTATTTCTATTGTTTAAAATAGGGATGATTTAAAAATAAACTGAATTTATATAGCACATGTTAAAATACAATAAAATCTCAAAGTGCTTTACCAAATAAGTAAAATCGATCATAATAAATAAATTGCAATAGGAAATGGTCTGAAATGCATTAGACATTAGTGGAGGACAAAATGTTTTTATTTTATTTATTTTTTGCTTCATCAGTTTAATGTAGCCTATATATTCTTTTTATTTTTATTTAAGCAGCTGCAGGGATAATTTTGTATGGAGAGTTAATCTCTGATTCAACCCGCGAAGCAGAAGGTGGCGTTAATTTGCACACTACACTGATTCCTTACCGCTCTTTGGAAAAACACAGAAGAAGAAAAGTTTGAACAACGCAGCAAAGCGGGAAGCAGCAGACAGTAGGGTTGCAGAAACTACCTACGGCAGCAGCAATCAGGCTCACTGGACTTACTGTAAGTTTTGAATGTTAATATTCATTCGCTTTTACTTCTTTTATACATTTTGTATGTGTTTGTCTCAGAGAGCGTAGACCTTCTCCAAGCCCCGCCCTTCACTGGCTTATCACGGGAGTCTTGTAGGGATTGGCAACTTGTCAGATATAGGTTAGCTGCTAAAGAGCTAGCTAGCCACTTAGCGTAGCGACCACTAACGTTACCAGAGACTATTTAGAAGGACTTTGGACGTTACGCCACTCCAGCAGCACAACTAGCGACCTAGCTACCACTAACCGACTCCCGGAAGAAATTTGACGACGGATGAATCTAGTAATCGCAAGCTCATTCCCCGCTTAAAGGTGGTGTTAGAAAATTAGTTGTTAGTAGAAGCACTAACAGACACCTCGTATGCGATAGTTAGTTTTTGTTGCTGGAAACTTTCAATAGTGCACAAAAGAGCATAAACGCCTCAAACTGAGTTCCTACACTGCAAGTCCGCGCTCTGGTCTAGTTATTGGGGTTTTGGGGGGGGTGTTTTAAATTCTGTGTGAGCAGACTGTCTGAGACACGGAGATTGCTGTTAACAGAACGAGTCAACTGCCCGTGCCTGCCTACTGTTGCCTCGGTTTTTAAAACAAACGACCCTGCTGGAGGCAAGCTGCTTTTCATGACAAAGATGAATAAAGTAAAACCCTTAACAGTAAAGCTTTGGTTTGTAGAAATGGTATTATTGTTGATTAACCATGCACTAAGGTTCAAGTGTGGCTGCTTTTCTTTACAGTAATGTTAATTTTGCTTGATGGCTTTAGTAACTTGACACTTATGGGGATTAAATGAAAAGATCATTAACAGGGAACATTTATAAATGGAAGTATTTATAATTTGACACTCTTTGAATCTTTTAATTGTTCAGTTTCAGATCAGTTTATGCCTTTGCATCTTCGCTGTTCCAGTTTCAAGAAGTTAAGGAAGATAACTGGAGATGTGATAACGATACCAGGTAATCCAATGAATGTGAATTCTTCTATCACCCCCTCCCCGCCCTCTAAATACCAATAACTTGAATTGTTTTTGTTTTTCTCAGACAAGGTTTTAGTGTGGTAACCCCAAATCATACGGACTCCCACATACACACATCATTGTTTTTTCTACTTGCCTGTTTGATCAAAATAAAGTGTTTGCCGGTATTTAAGTCAACAAATAATGAATGTGTTCTGTTCACGAATACTACTAATCATATTTTACTTAACTTTGTATTTGCTTGCAAAAATTGTTGAAGAAGACTGAGAAGAAACTGACCCTCATTAGAAAGATGATGGAGACCACATTTCCCCACGCGACAGACCATAGTGATGTCCTGCCCACCAGTGAACGACCTCATGGATCTCTGGCTTGCTCTTAAAATAGAGTCTGAGGTAATATGGATCAGCTCTCTCTTTTAAAGTGAAAATTGTGATTCTTACTCATTTCGCTGATATTTTTGCTTTATGAATGTGTGCAAGATTCTTCAAATTGAACTGTTTTTTAATAAGTGTTGTTGCTGTATTCTCCTCTGGCTGTTATTTCTATGTAGTTGTATGCAGAGTTCCGAGCGGTCAAATCAGAACCTGCCCAACACGTACGCAATGCTGAGCTTGACCGCTATCTTCCTCGACTGATGACCTTATTCAGACGGAAGGCATCAAAAACTGGGAAGACAGCAGATGCTCTGGCTGAAATTTTAAAAATCCATGATGAACAGGTAAATAGATTTTTACACATTTCATAGGTTGAACCAGTAGAACATTGAACAGGTTCAATGATTGAAATGAGCTTTTGACTTTTGCAATTAGTCCACTTTGTTTGCCATTTGTCTGATTGCATTAAAGATGTTAACAGGTTATTTGTGGACATATGTTCTGTTTGGACTGTTTAAAATCAGCTTTATGTAAACTCTTCAGTATATGCAATTCTGTTTTATCTGAATAGGAAATCCATGACATACACAACCGCGCACTCACTGTTCTCCACGTCCTTCCTGTGTATCTGCGTGAGGACGTCTCTGGATGTTTAAGAACCTGCACAGTGAGTCTCCTTAAGTCACTAACAGATTCTGCTGTGTATTATCTAACCCGGAATACTAACATTTTATTCAATGTTCAGTAAAACATTTTCTTGTAAATGTCCTTGGTTTCAGTCAGCACTTAGATTCTCTGGTATTTTGGCTGATTCATGTGTGCAGAACATGGATCTTATGTTTTTCAACTCTACCATGAGACCCAGATCTCTTTTGTAAAAGTGGTATTGGATTTCAATGGGACTTGGTTAAGGAAAGACAAATTATGTCATCTGTTCTGTTCCATGTGTTAGTTTGTGATTAGTATATCTTTTTTCATTCATTCAGGATGAGTCTGATGAGCCAGAGCTTGATGGTGTTGCAGTGGGTTATTACTTTCATCGGTGACCATGACGCAAGTCCAGTTCACTACCACCCTGTGAGAATCACTGTCGTCATTGAAAGTGATGCCGTGGTCAGCCTTCCCAGACTTGGCGATGCCTTCCTGGTAATCTGTGGAGTGATCTATGCACTACACCTCAGCTATCCCAAAGCACTGACCAACACTTTTGAATTCACTCAAAAGATTTAACTTGGTCTAGAAAGTGGTAAACTATCCCCGAGGTTGCAGACCCTCAAGAATGAATTAATGATGTAGAAACTCATCTGAAAAAAAGGCTGCAGGGTAAAGCATTATAAAAGGCTAGTTCAAAGTTATCTCCTTTTGTCTAAATAATGCCTCAAAAAGTTACTGCACTACTGCAGGTGTTCAGCCAATAGGCCCAAACTACTCAATATGCCTTTGTTCTTATTAATATAATGCAAAAGTAACGCTAATGTTTTGTATGTTTTAATGTTTTTCTTAACCATTGTGGGCTGCGCAAGATGACTCACATTTCACTGTGCATTTGATATGGTTTGTAAAACATTTACATTTTAGAGTTTTAAGTGAAAATGTTCTTAAACTCTATAGAATATTTGAAATTTCATCCAAATTGCTGCCCTGTCGCCTTACTCAGGAATTAGCAAGGAAGCCAAAAGCAGTGTTTTTTCTTTTATAGCTGTAACGAACGATAACTTCATTTTGGTATTATTGTTTTTGATTACTCCGATTATTTTCCTGACTATCTGATTAGTTGTCTGGTCAATATCAGAAATGTGTGATAAATATTTATTTCCTAGGGCCTTAAAGAAACATGCCTACCGTATTTTCCGGACTATAAGTCGCTCCGGAGTATAAGTCGCATCAGTCAAAAAAGCGTCATGAAGAGGAAAAAAAATATATAAATCGCGACCGGACTATAAGTCGCATTTATTTAGAAATGTATTTCACAAAATCCAAAACTACACAATAGCACACAGAACAACAGGCTGAATACGGTAGGTGTCCGGTATGTTAACGTAACACATTAACAGTTATTAAACTATACAATAGCACACAGAACAACTACCAGGGGTGCCGACGTAGCGAGCTAACTGCACCGTGACAAGCCTCTCCCAGCAGCACGTTGTTCAAGCACCCATGTGTGACTCGTTCCTCCAGCTCTGGCCATCTTGCTTTCAGCCCGGGACAGCCGATTAGCTTTCTTTGATTTCTTCATTGCATAAGAGTCACCTTTTCGCCAGTCCTTCACAAGTTTCTCCCTTGTTTCAAACTTTCTTTCTGCTGCTCGATTACCGTTTTCGGCTGCATATTTTACTACCTGCAGTTTATCTCTTTTCTCTTTCTCAGTTGTCTTTAGGAGCAGCATTCTAGTTGTCACAAGCATAGAGCGCCCTCTTGCGGCTGTAGATGGTAATGTGTTCAGTATGAATTAACATTTAAAAACATGTTAAATTATATATATTTTGATATACAAGTCGCACAAGTCACAGGACCAGCCAAAGTAGGAAAAAAAGTGCGAATTTTAAGTCCGGAAAATACGGTACTTATTGGGATTTATTCACAGTATCCCCCAGAGTTAGATAAGTCCATACATACGCTTCTCATCTCTGTGCGTGTCGTATCTCTGTCTGACGCACCCATGCCTAGCTTAGCACAGATCCTGGAGGTATCTGGCTCCATCTATGCTCCTAATAAGTGACAAAATAACGCCAACATTTTCCTATTTACATGTTGTGATTTGTACAACATGTGCTAAGCTAGGCTAGCAGTGGGTGCGCCAGACAGAGTTACAACACACACTGAGATGAGAAGGGTATTTATGGACTTCTCTAACTCTGGAGGATACGGTGAATAAGACAAAGTCCCATTAAGTCGCGTTTCGTTTAAGTGACCAGGAACACATTTGGAAGGATAGGATCAGAGAATTTTGAGTTTTTCCTTCTTAAAAATCTCTCATATTTATTTATTTAATATACAATTAAAGTATATAAGTATATTTTAAAATTATTTTTTATTTTAATTTATAAATGTTTTTCTATTTCATTTTAACATGTAACTGTTCAAAAGCAGACGTTCACGACTTTAAGATATATTAAGTTAGTTAAACTTAATGTAAGTGAGGCAATCGGTTGCCTAAAAATTTTTAAGTTTTGAATCACATGTTTTTAAGTAAACAAACTCAACATATTTGACTAATGTGTACTTAAAACAATGACAAAACAAACTAATAAACATTGAGTTTTATTAACATAAAAATTGTGTGGTTGTGTACTTATTTTTTTAAGTTCTGTGAACTTATTCCTGTGGTTTGAAAACTCAAAACTGTAAGTCATAATAACTGAAAATAATTGAGTTCCCTTAACAGAAAACTAAGTCATATTAACTGCAAATATTTGAGTTGAGCTAAATGAGCACTTTTAATTTAACTGTTATCAAAAGGTACAAGTAGCAATTCAACCAACCTTTTAAGTTCGGAAAATTTTGACTTTTAAGTTAATCAACTTAAAAAAAGTGAGGCAACTGATTGCCTCACTTTTTTTGAGTTCTGGTAACTTATTCGGGTTTACAGTGCAGATATGGGGCCAGACATCCCATAACGGCTCAGCTGTGGAAGCCGTACCGAGGATGTAGAGCTGGGGCTAAGCTAAAAGCTAGGAGGTGGAGGTACAAGGTAAACTTGCTTACTAATAAGTGTGACGAGTTGGAGGCACTCAGGAGCAAATACCGATGCTCTGTATAAAAAGGGGCAGAGCCGTCTCTTCTTCCTCCGGAGGCTCAGATCTTTTGATGTTTGTAGCGACTTGCTGCTCATGTTTTATCAGACTGTGGTGGCGAGTGTCCTGTTTTATGGTGCAGTTTGTTGGGGAGGCAACATGATAGACAAAAACAGCAGACGACTCGACAAGACTCATTAAGAACTGTGGTTAAGGGGCGTGCATGTAACAAACTGTACGCCATAATGGGTAAAAACAACCACCCCCTCTAGAACATCCTGGCTGGACAGAGGAGCAGTTACAGTGAGTGACTGCTCTTACACTGCAGGACAGAGAGGTTCAGGACATCCTTTGTCCCCACAGCCATCAGGCTTTTTAACACCACCTAATTCCCCCCCCCAACTATATCAGACCAGATAAGAAAAGGGCTGTGTGCAATATTAATTATGCTGCTCTTATTCTGTTTTTAACTCTCTTGTGTATGCATTTGCATTGTATTTCTTTATTTATTGCGTGTTATGTTGTGTATGGAAATGTGTGTTTGTGTGTTCATGTGTGAGCTGCTGGACACTCAAATTTCCTCGCGGGGATGAATAAAGTATCTTCTATCTATCTATCTGGCCATGATGACCATGGGTCTATTTATCTAAAGGTCAATTATTTCTTTATGTTTCTGTAGATCAGGGGTCACCAACCTTTTTGAAACTGAGAGCTACTTCATGGGTATTGAGTCATACGAAGGGCTACCAGTTTGATACACACTTCTGAAATAACACATTTGCTCAGTTTGCCTTTATTTATATATGATTATTAATGATTAATGATAGTTATATATGATTATTAATGATTAATGATACCCATCTATGTGAAGACACTGATCATGTTAATGATTTCTCACAATAATGATCAACAATGACTTAACAAGGTGGGAAACATATAACAATATCAATATTCAATTTTCATTTTTAGAAAAGGCCTGAGGGCTCTTCATGTGGTCCTTGGGGGCTACATGGTGCCCACGGGCACCGTGTTGGTGACCCCTGGTGTAGATCATGCTTTGGATTAATAAATACCCTGGGGCCTGTTCAAATAACAAGTGTTGTTTTTGGATATTCTTCGAAGTTCAATAATCCTGTCTGACCACGTCATTTTGAGGACACACTCTGTGTTGAAATAGAAGTCAAGGTTTGTGACAGGTTTCATCACATCAATGAAGCTTTGTTACACCCATTTTAAATGGATGTAGCCTTGGCCCAGAAGAGAGGTAATGGTAAGGTCTCTTATTTTGTGTAGAAATGTGTATTTTCTGGAAGCTTGTTTCATCTCACAAACCTCTTTACCCTAGCTGTGATCCACACCTTTTGTTTTTGTTTTACATAGTTATGATTATTACCATGTCATGGGAATTCTGCTGTGTCCAGGGAACCGGATTCGCTTGGGCTGTTGGGCGTGATTGGATCAGGTGTCCTATTAACAACTTCATCAGGACGTTGCAGGAAGTCCATCCTTCCATCTCTTTTTTCCTACGCAGAGACAGCACAGGAATAGATTCTACATAGATGTTAGTTACGCATCAACCGGTAAGCATTTCATGCAATTGTAGTTGCTGTTTACATTCCCCTTTCATGCCATTAGGGCCAAAAATAAGGCAACCACCCAGTTAAGCCCTGTGCTCATGCATACTTGTTTGTTTTTCAACACATCATTCGCGCTCCCATTCTATGTGTGTGTGGTAGGCCTCACGATACGATATCATCACGATACTTAGGTCACGATACAATATTATTGCGATTTTAAACATTTCCAACGCGGATGGTTTATCCAGATTGCCACTACCTATCACAAAGCCAGAGTCAAACACTGGACATTTTCTACTTCAGGGAGATAGAAAAAGTTTCAGCTGTTCAGGTAACCAAGCTGTAATGTAAAGTGATGACCTGATTTACTTCATTTTTACTGACAAAATTGCATATGGAAAATATGGAAAAGGAAGAATAAAGATCAGTAATTCTACCAAAGACCTACCTTGAAGCTTTCGAGTGCACTGAAAGCAGCTTTGATTTGCATGTGTGCATAAAGGTGCAGAGCATGATTGACAAGTGTTGGATTAATAAATACTCTGGTCAAATAACACATGTTGTTTTTGTAACTCTTCAAAGGTCAATGCTCCTGTATGACCTCATGATTTAGAGGGCCCACTGTGTGCTCAAATAAAAGCCAAAGTTTGTGATATGTAGTAGAGACAATGTACAACTATATACAGGGCATAAGTTCAGGAGCAAGGATTATTAGAAGAGATATATATGTTACAGGTTAAATGTAATGCAAGAAATATGAATAAGAAATGTGTACACAAAATTGTTGAGGATTTTTAAATGCATTATACAGAGATATGTTTGTTACTAAGCCCACCCTCATTGATATGAATGGGGTTGACACCAACACTGACACCAGTATGATGCAATATAATTCAAAGGCCCTACAAATTGCCACCTCCAAAATTACCATAAAGTTTAATTTACACCTCTCTAAACTGCTTCACCTAAAACTGAACAATAGCCGCTTTCCGACCGGAGGGTTTTTGCAGTTCCTATAGAACATAAAATTCCTAGAACTCTTTTTTCTTGTGTTCCGACTGGACCAATTTGGGGATTTTTAAGTCCCTCTGGCTGCAGTTCCTTTAACTCTTTCAGCTCCTACTTTAGGGCAGGGTCTTTTCGCTGTTCCCTTTTCAGCATCGGGACCTAGATCAACAACGGGACAATTTTCGCCATCTTATTCATCACTAAATTCACTTCTGACAACGTTTTAGGTGAGAAATGAACTGTTAACATTTCGAATATCGACAGTCTTGCGCAAATTGATGCGGAATTGACAATTTGCTTCAAAGTTTTCGGAGGTGAGAAGCTCCATGAAGTGAGGCGACAGTCGGCAGGCGCCTGCCCCGGCCGCAAGCTCGCCGCTCGGCCATGTCCTGCTCAGAGACCCCGCTGTCAGCTGGAGGTCTCTCAGACTGCTCTCATAAATAACAGGCTTTTATTTGGCCGTTGACGGTTCGTTTGTTTAAATATCACAACACATGTCATCATAAGATTAATGGGAACCGGTGGTTAACTGTCTTTTCAGAGTTAAACTCCACCTGCGGGCTTGACAACCTCGCTGTCCGGACGTCACACACACACACACACACACACACACCGCAGCCGGCAGAGGAGAGAGAGATACCCGTTTCGGGAGACTTCTTTAAATTAAGACAAATATGCTATATACATTAGATTTAGTATGTAGTTCATACTTTTTTGGTGTATTTGTTTTGGTGTAAAGACCGTTGCCGTGCTTGCATTAGGCTACTCACTTACCCCTCCTATAGTCCCTATACCATATTGCCAATTTGCATTCGCACTGGTCAGGTGGCCACCTGACAAGTGCGAATGCAAATTGAAAAAACGGTTTTGGGGGAGAGTAGTTAGTAGAACTGCTTAGAAGTGGACTTTTCCTATAATATGTTCCTGTAACTACCTGGTTGGAAAGCGGCTATTATAGCCTCGACGAAGGTAGGTCCTATTGCAGGACTGTTGTATTACAGTAGACTGAATTAGTTTTGGCTAGGTGTGGCTAAAAACTGGCAACTGAGTACATGTGTAAATGCACTCGTACATCTAGTGTTTATATTTTAGTGTTGATAGTTTTTAGCTCATTTGATGTAGAGTGGATATTGTTGCTAAGATAATACCATGATGATAGCAAAAAGCAAATACAAGGAGTTTTTAACTGGTTATGAAACATATGTCTCAATTTACTAATGATGCCTATTTATGACCTGCATTAGCAAAAAAAAAAGCAGAAGACTGGATATTTCTATAAAGTTACTCTTAATGCCTGTTACCGGATACCAATCCCAACAAACAACCAGAAAATTTACGGCGCACAGACCAGAAGAGCCTGTGTGTACATTTACCCAAGCTAAGTTTTGCAGTGAGTAATATGGTAGCCAGTTAAAAGTCAGCAGGAGGAGATTTATCTTTAGAGAATTTAGTTATTTCCTAGATCGTGGACCTGGTAACAGTGTGTAAGCAAAGCATGGTACTTGTTCTGTTGTCGGCTGCAAAAAACAACAGAAAAGTCTTCCTGTAGTCACTCATCTGAGGATGACATGACCCAGTAGATTATTTTTTTTTGACTGAAATGTGCCCACCACAACTGGAATACTATTTCTCAAGTGGGACCAGTAGGCTACACAGTAGGATTAACACTTTGCTTTGTCGTGTTTTTCTGTATTGAACTTTCATAAAGATCTTATGACTCTACATATCTCAGTGGATTAAAACCATGCCAGGAATCCTACGCTAGGTGTGTGGTGACCCAAGCATTTAAAACCACAAGTATAATTTAATTGACTGTTAATTGTGTTGAAATATAATTCATGTTAAAGTGTTAACTGTTTAATATTTGCTAAGCTAAAAACATTTTAGGCTTTGGTTAACTCTGGTGTGTTCTTGTGAGATTTTTTATTTATTTTAAAATTTAAGTCTACCAGCATTTCATATATAAAGGGGTGGTTCAGAATTTTGGACATAGGACCTCATTTCCAAGTCAGCCAGTGTGTTATTTATCAGTGGAGACAGTTTTCAACACTTTTCATCCAGTCCTTCCAGTTGCAGAGTTAGCTGTTGCTAGGCTAGCGCAAGTCAACAGTATCTGCTAGCCTGCCACTACCCTTGTACCCTTGCATCATCGTCTTCAAAGTCAAAGTCAAGAAACATCGGCATGGCTTTCAAACGTGGCCATAATACTATCTTGTTGATTCCTTCGTGCAATGTACTCTGCTTCTGTAGCAATGAATGACAATGGCAGGTAAATAACCTAGCGTGATTGTCATGGAAACCGGCTTTCTCAGTAGCCTAGGTAATATCACTCCGCCGCTGCTGTAGCTTATACTACCAACTACAGGGAACAAAGTATAACTATTGCAATGTGATGCAAGGGTAGTTTTATTTCTAACATTATTTTATCAACAGACATTTACATCGGTAGTCTGGCGTTATAATTTATTTGCCTCGGGTGTACTGTGGAGTGGGTAAGACTGTTTTTAATGGCAGGCTAGCAGATACTGTTGACTTGCGCTAGCCTAGCATCAGCGAACTCTGCAACTGGAAGGACTGGATGAAAAGTGTTGAGAACTGTCTCCACTGATAAATAACACACTGGCCAACTTCCAAAATTCTGAACCACCCCTTTAAGTGAAAATGCTTAAAGGAAATTTTCTTAAACTATGTAAGTAGCTATAACTTCCTTTAAGGGATTTTCAAGTGCATTGGCACTGATTTTGAGTTTTTTTTATACTGTAAAGCAACAGTAGGCTACAGATATTTATGTGTAACATAAAGTGATATCTTGAAGAAAATATTTGAATATAACACAGTAAGAGAAACCAGAGTAGTAAAATAAATGTATGTTTGTTATACATTTTACTTGGCTGTTCAGGGGCCTCATTTATAAAACTGTGCTGCGAATTTGCGTCAGAAGTGGCATACAGACGAAACATAGGATGTGAGTACGCACAGAAATATTCTGATTTATAAAACCGTGCGCACACACGTCCTACGCAGGTTTCTCTTTATAAATCACAATCAACTCTAAATTAGTCGCAGCTTTGGTGGCTTCATGTCACACCGATAGTTGCCTATAAATAGTCAGTGAAACACCCCCAATCAATATTCATTGATTGAGACATCATGGCAAGAGAGGAAAAGCAAAAAAAGAAACTCTAGCCTACCCAATGGTATTGGACATTGATTGAATGAAAATGCTTTTGATTAATGAAAGCATTTTCATTCTGACTCTGTGCCTTTATAGCAACATGAGTGAAGTCAATAGCACTGATTACATTTCGGAAACCATACATTGCTGCAAATTGCACTTTTATGTTTGCCTGTTCACCCACCGTGTAAGGAAACTTTATGTAGAGATGCGACAAACCTATTATACCTCCTAACACATCTGGCATAACACAGCTAAGGGTTGGTTGAGATATCCCTGACCTGTCAGCCAATTCCCTCTGAAAAGTGCCGGTCGCCAGAAATCCCAGTGTAGTGAGGAATTGAAGTGGGACTGGCACGGCGTGGTTTCTCCGAGTGCTCCTCTGTAACGCTGGGTCCAAAGTGGCACAGATATTCAACAGGACAGTCCGAGGAAGTCAAAACCGCCTCATAAGCCCCTGGTCCTCGTTTGCCAGCAAGTCTTCTTGCTGTCTAAAGATTCAGTCCCTCCGAATCCTTCCATTTGCCACATCTTCTAACAGTGCAAGATCAGCCATGGTGCGTCATTACGCATTGTGATGGCATGCCTTTTTTATACCCATCAATTTGACAGCATCTAATAAGCTACAGGTGTCAGAATTAATCTGATTGTAGATGGAAGATAGTTCTGCGCAGATGTTTTTTTGCACCTTTCAAAATGGTTAAGACATGCGTTACGATGAAAACACAGTTAAAGGGGTGATAGAATGATTATATAGGGTATTTTACACTGTTCCTTAAGGTCTCCTAATGGGGTATGTAACATTGGTTGGGCTGAAAATTGCCCGAATGCTATTTTATTAGACCCTTAACTACCCTGTGAATATGGCTCTATTTGGAACAAGAGCTTTTCTTCCAAATATGGTATGCTCATGAATATTTAGAATGAGCTGCACGCTGATTAGTTTGAGCGAACCACATAGAAACACATGGGAGACTCGACAGCAAAGTTATACATTGTTTGTTGGGCTATTTCGTTGTTAAATTCACTTCTGAGACTTTTTTAAGCGAGAAATAAACGTTATAACTCGTTTGAAAGCCTTGTTCTTAATCTTCGTGGAAAACGGTACAGCCAATTACATTTGTTGTTGTTTACCACGCACCAGGTCCGTACTCTGAATTTTTATCTGAATTCTCTGAGTTCTTATCAATTATAGTCCTTCAATCAGACAAAGTACTTATTGTAGGTGATTTTAATATCCATATGGACGTTGACAGCAATAGCCTTACTACTGCTTTCAATTCACTACTAGATTCAATTGGTTTCAGTCAGAGTGTGCATGAGGCCACGCAGTTTTAACCACACCCTCGACCTTGTGCTAGAATATGGAATCAAAATTGAAGATTTAATAGTATTTCCGCAGAATCCTTTATTATCAGATCATTTTTTAATAACTTTTGAATTCCTATTACCAGACCATAAGAAATTAAATAAAAGTCTCTACACTAGATGCCTATCTGAAAGTGCTATAGCTAAATTTAAGGAAGATATTCCAACAGCATTTAACTCAATGTCGTGCCTTAACATAACAGAGGACCTTTATGTTAACCTCAGTCCCTCTCAAATTGATCATTTCGTAGACGCTGCTACGGCCTGCCTACGGACAACTTTGGACTCGGTCGCTCCTCTCAAAAAGAAGACGATCAAGCAAAGGAAACTAGCACCTTGGTATAACTCCCAAACTCGCAAATTGAAAAAAATCTCACGAAAACTTGAAAGTAAATGGCGTTCCACCAAACTGGAAGAATCTCGTGTAGATTGGCAAGATAGTATGACAAATTATAGGAAGGCCCTCAGAATTGCCAGATCAGACTATTACTCAACACTAATAGAAGAAAATAAGAACAACCCAAGGTTTCTTTTCAGCACTGTAGCCAGGCTGACAGATAGCCACAGCTCTACTGAGCCATCTATTCCTGTAGCTCTGAGTAGTGATGACTTCATGACCTTCTTTAATGATAAAATTATGACAATTAGAGATAAAATTCACCTTTTGCCCCCAACTTCTAACAGCTCACCACTGGGTGCAGGAAGACTGGAGAGAACAATAAGACCTGATACATACTTAAGCTGCTTTTATCCTATAGACCTTCAACAATTAATGTTAAAGGTATCTTCAGCCAAGCCAACTACCTGTCTCTTAGACCCCATTCCAACGACGCTACTTAAAGAAGCACTACCCGTGGTCAACACCACAATACTAGACACGATCAATTTGTCTTTATTAACAGGTCATGTACCGCAGTTAAAATAGCTGTGATAAAACCTATTCTGATAAAACCTACCCTCGATCCTGAAGCCAACTATAGATCTATATCTAATCTTCCCTTTCTCTCCAAAATCCTTGAGAAGGTAGTTGCTAATGTTATGTGACTTTTTACATAGGAATAGTCTCTTTGAAGACTTTCAGTCAGGATTTAGAATGCATCATAGCACAGAAACGGCACTAGTGAAAATTACTAACGACCTTCTAACTGCTGCTGACAAAGGACTTGTCTCCATACTTGTTTTATTAGATCTTAGTGCTGCATTCGACACTATTGACCATACCATCCTGTTACAGAGACTGGAACACTTAGTTGGCATTAAAGGAATCGCACTAAGCTGGTTTAAGTCCTATTTCTCTGAGCAATCCCAATTTGTTAACATTAACGATAAACCCTCCAAGTACGCTAAAGTTAGCCATGGCGTTCCTCAAGGCTCAGTGCTTGGACCAATTCTATTCTCCTTATATATATGCGCTTCCTCTAGGCAATATTATTAGGAAACACTCAATTAACTTTCACTGTTACGTAGAGGACACCCAATTATATCTGTCAATTAAGCCAGACGAAAGTGGTCAGTTAGCTAAACTTCAAGCGTGTATTAAAGATATAAAATCCTGGATGACCTACAATTTCCTGATGTTAAACTCAAGCAAAACTGAAGTTATTGTGATGGGACCCAAGCACCTTCGAACTTCATTATCTAAAGACATAATTACTCTGGATGGTATTGACCTGGCTCCCACCACCACTGTCAGAAATTTAGGAGTTATTTTTGATCAGGATATATCCTTCAACGCCCACTTAAAATAAACCTCAAGAACAGCCTTTTTCCATCTTCATAACAATGCCAAAATTAGGAACATCCTATCTCAAAACGATGCTGAAAAACTAGTCCATGCATTCGTTACTTCCAGGCTAGACTACTGTAATTCCTTACTATCAGGTTGCTCAAATAAGTCCCTTAAGACTCTCCAGCTGATCCAGAACCCTGCAGCACGTGTTCTGACGAGAACTAAGAGAAGAGATCATATTTCTCCTGTAGTAGCTTCTCTGCACTGGCTTCCAGTGAAATCTAGGATTGAATTTAAAATCCTTCTCCTGAACTACAAAGTTCTAAATGGTCAAGCACCATCATACCTAGAAGAGCTCCTAGTACCTTATTGTCCCACTAGAGCACTGCACTCCTAGAACTCAGAGCTACTTGTGGTTCCTAGAGTCTCTAAAAGTAGACTGGGGGCCAGAGCCTTCAGCTATCAGGCTCCGCTCCTGTGGAACCAGCTCCCAATTTGGGTTCGAGGGGCAGACACCATCACCACATTTAAGAGTAAACCGAAAACCCTCCTCTTTGATAAAGCTTATACTTAAGGAGTGAGGAGTTGCAGCGTCCGCCTTACCCGGCCCACCTGCTTCTCTTCGTAGTCATTAGATTTATTTATCATATACTCAATAATATAGTGAGAGTAGAGGGAGGCAGGCCAGTACAGCCCGATCCGGCAGGGGAGAGTTCAAGCCCGATCTGGCACCTCTCTCTAACCTGCCTCTCTTAGTCATGCTGTTATAATTCTAGACTGCCGGGGAAGTTCCTTCCTTCCTATGACACACTGAGCTGCTCTCTCATCTCTGTTTTCACTTGTTTCCTTTTGTATGCATCCTGTCCCAGAACTGCTTGTTACTAACCTAGCTCTGGGGAGTTTACTCCCCGGAGTCCTTATGTTTTTTCTTCGCAGAGCTATGCTCTGCGATTCCCTGCAATGCCCGTCGGCATCCTGCTGCATCCTGCTGCGTCCGCCGCATCCACCCATGCTCTGCAGTGCCACGTTTCATCCCGCAACGTCCTGCTGTGATGTTCATACACACAGATTAGTCAGGATCCGGTATTGGAGACTGCACTACTCAGTATAACACGATGTGCCCTGCTATGACATGAACTTCCACGATTACCTTAGAAGTCACTGTTCTATTATCTTTAATGTGACTATTATTTGCCACTGTTCATCACACCCCCAACCGGCACCGTCAGACACTGCCTACCAAGAGTCTGGGTCTGCCGAGGTTTCTTTCTAAAGGGAGTTTTTCCTCGCCACTGTCGCAATAGCCACTGCTAATGCTTGCTCTTGAGGGAATTACCGTAATTGTTGGGGTTTTGGAATTTATAGAGTGTGGTCTAGACCTACTCTATCTGTAAAGTGTCTCGAGATAACTCTGTTATGATTTGATACTATAAATAAAATTGAATTGAATTGAATTTATACTGTGTATTCTCTGTGTAAATTCATGCACCGAACCGTGACACCGTACCGTTTCGGTATAATACAAATACATGTACCGTTCCACCCCTACTTTCCACATAGTACCAGACATAAGGGAACATCAAGGTTATTCCAAGGTTTTATATATACATATACATATATATATATATATATATATATATATAAATGTATATGTATATGTAATATATGTATGTTTATATATTCACTGGTTACCAGTTGCTGCTCGCATCCACTGGTAACCAGTGAAGAGAGCGGAGGAGAGGTGTAGCGTGAGAGAACTTGGGGAGGTTGAAGACAAGTCGAGCTGCTGCGTTCTGAATGAGCTGCAGGGGTAGGATGGCACATGCAGGCAGGCCAATCAGGAGGGAGCATGCAGGCAGGCCAATCAGGAGGGAGTTGCAGTAGTCTAGATGTGAGAAACCCTCCCTCGCTGTGAGGGGACAGCAACATGCTCTGAAAATCCTCATTGGAGGATCTCCTTCTGCGCTCTGAGTTAACCCTTCATCTGCACTATGAGTCCAACTGAAGTCAAACTGAAACATCCCATTATATAGAAATAAAGTTATAAATTATTGTTTATATAATTATATTATGGTATAGAAAGTTATTATAAATGATTGCATTACTCAGGGCCTTGGTGTGACTTGTTTTGTTGAACTTAGGCACTTAGCATGTTAACTTTTATTATTTCTTCACACTTTTTTCATTTAACTTTTCACTCAGAACATTTCCAAACTTTTCTGAGATGTAAAATACCAACATGACTGTGGGTGTCTCTGCACGCTTCACAAACCAGACAAGAGAGGGACGACAGAAAAGAAAAACCCAAAACAGTTTGAGTCAGACGTTTATTTGTCACAGTGAGCATCAGTCAGGAAAACAGCAGCGAGGCGTTCACTGTCCAACACATTGGTTTCTGTTTCTGTCGCTCTGCTGAGGCCCGAACTTCAGGCTGCATCTCCAGCCGCTACGTTTTGGTTTAAAAAGGAATATCTTCTGCTACGTTTCCCCCTCTCATTCCCCTGCTCTGGTGTTCCTCCCTCTCATTCCCTCTTCTCTGGTGTTTCCCCCTCTCATTCCCCCTGCTCTGGTGTTTAACACCGACACTGACGCCAACTTTTGGCTCAAAACTCAAACACTTAAAAACCAACACGTAGCGGTGGAGATGGAGCTTTAAACTACATGGAATCATTGTAACAACAAACATGAAGGAAGAGAAGTTTATTTCACACTGGCGTCTCTTCCTTCACCTGGACCGTCTCGTCCTGCACCTGGGCCGTCTCTTCCTGCACCTGGACCGTCTCGTCCTGCACCTGGACCGTCTCTTCCTGCACCTGGACCGTCTCTTCCTGCAGAAACACAACAGAAAAAAAGTTCTGTTGTTGCTGCTGACAGACTCAGATTATTATTCTAAATGTCTGACAACATTATGAAAGGATCCCTACAGAGATAGACCTTTTAGTTAAAGAGTAAGATCCTTTTAGTTTAACATGAAACAGCCCCGAAATCACCATCACCAAACTACACCAGACTCCATGTAAATAATCAGGACTTTTAGCGTGTATAGAGCCAGCATATCTCCACCGGACTCCATGTAAATAATCAGGGGTCTCATTTATAAAACTGTGTGTAGGATCCTTAGTATAAGTGTACGTGCACCCAAAAGCCCAAATTGGCGTACGCCGAAAAAAAGTCAGATTTATAAAACCGTGTGTACGCACATCTGTAAGCAATGTTCCCTTTATAAATCACAGATTACCTACAAGCGTGCGTATGTGGATCAGCCTCTCATCCCGCCCTGTACACGCCCATTTTTAACCATAAATAGTCAATGCAAAGCACCTCGTGAATGCTGTTAATGACCCTGGCAGTTGTTCTTTCGCTACGCCGAATAATGCCGAATCATGACGACTGGCGGAGAAAAAGCAAAAAAACTCTCAGATGCTCGGGAATTGCTGCCAATTGAATTATAATTTTGGCCTGTTGTCGCACAGTGTAGGGAACCCTGATCTATAGACCACCTTTATTAATAAAATCTTCCAAAACGGCATTACGGCACTCGGGGACAGCTCCAATATACCAGACGTATATAATAAGATTTAACAGAACTATATATTATATCCAAACAAGCCTTAGTGATAAAGTTGAAGATTATATATATATATATATATATATATATATATATATATATATATATTATTTATTTTAAAAAACACTTAGCTGTTTGACATTTCCCTCTGGAAACAGCCGGTTTCCCCCAGAGTGGCGAGGACCTGTATTTGGACCGGGATGGACCAGGATGGCACGGTTCTGGCGGGTTTCCCTCTCTACTGGACCCAATTCAGTACATAGATTTAAGAGCGCAGCTTTAGGGAATCTAAATCGGCATATTAGCCAGTCATCGTCATGGTCCCTGAAGTCTCTTTTTCTCCTGATTCTTCCATTGGGGGTTAGTCCTCCTGCAGGGCCAGCAGGGCCATCATGCAGCATTACGCACGGGTTCACCACAGTATTTATGTTTACAACAATTTGTGATTGTTAACACCTTGCTAAAATCACAGCATCAACTAGTGGTATCCCTCACTCTGAGATACAATTTGAAGACGAAATGTAATAGGCAAACACACTTTTCTTCATGCAGGTTTTGTTATGAACAGTATTAAAGTTTGGACCGATAACGAGGACATTAAGGGTAACGATTGCGCGTGAGCTTAACGGCTGTATTTCCAGAATTGGACATTTGATGATATATGCACAGTTTTAAAGACAGATATTTAGTTATTTAAACTGTGTTTTGCAGTTATCTAATGCTAGGGTATTAATGCTATCCTGTATTCCATGCATCTCCTCCTCCTGCGCTCCATAGCGGACAATGTGACGGCGAGAAAGCGCTGATTAAATATTAAGAACGAGTTTTTATTTAAGATGTGAGTTGGAGGTGTTTATGGAACAGTTATCACTCAGTACAAGCGCAAATAACACTGCTGGATTTCATCTTCATGGTAACGTGGATGATATATGAGTGAAAGAATGTGCGTGAGGCATCAATACTAGAAAATATTACGAGTAATCTTATTCCCACATTTACTTTCTGCAGTCTGACTTCAGTTCACCACCTCACCATCTGCGTCACCAATTCCTATTTTGTCTCCAAAATGTGCTTTCACAAGGTTCTGAATTTGCGTGGAGGACCACACATTCTCCCGTCAAGTTTGTTTTTTATAAATCACAACCTTTGTGTGGGAAGTGGCGTACGCCCATTGTCAGCCCCGTTTTGTGCGTACGCTACGTTTATAAATGAGACCCCAGGACTTTTAGCGTGTATAGAGCCAGCATATCTCCACCAGACTCCATGTAAATAATCAGGACTTTTAGCGTGTATAGAGCCAGCATATCTCCACCAGACTCCATGTAAATAATCAGGACTTTTAGCGTGTATAGAGCCAGCACATCTCCACCAGACTTCATGTAAATAATCAGGATTTTTAGCGTGTATAGAGCCAGCATATCTCCACCAGACTCCATGTAAATAATTAGGACTTTTAGCGTGTATAGAGCCAGCATATCTCCACCAGACTCCATGTAAATAATCAGGACTTTTAGCGTGTATAGAGCCAGCATATCTCCACCAAACTCCATGTAAATAATCAGGACTTTTAGTGTGTATAGAGCCAGCATATCTCCACCAGACTCCATGTAAATAATCAGGACTTTTAGCGTGTATAGAGCCAGCATATCTCCACCAGACTCCATGTAAATAATCAGGACTTTTAGCGTGTATAGAGCCAGCATATTTCCACCAGACTCCATGTAAATAATCAGGACTTTTAGAGCCAGCACATCGTCACATGTAAATGGGTGAATTAAGGGTTTATTTCAACCAAACGTGGTGATTGTTGGAACAGTGGAAAGATCACCACGTATTTAGTTTCTGTCCACTTTGAATGAAGTGTGTTTTACGATGATAAAAGTCCTGATTATTTACATGGAGTCTGGTGGGTTTGGTGATGGGGATTTCAGCTTGTACACTGCAGCTTGTTTCTTGTTTAATACTGGACCAGTTTCAGAGATTGTTGTTCCCATCAGACACAGAAACGTGGGAACATAAGGTCCAGGATGAAAAACCTTCAATGCTACATGTACAGTTTATAAAGGCCATGTGTTATATTTTAAGGTGTGCGATATATTCTCCCACAGCTAGCGAACCGGCCAATGAATAGCTCTTTTGGTTCTGTATTTTTAAACGTGACATTCTAAAACACGAAACAGCTTAACGTGGTTTAATGTACCTAAACAACGATCAATCATCACCAAATGTCTCTTTCATATTGCTCCTCATAACCACTGTTTATGACAAGACATGGTCATGAGAAATTTGGTGATCATTGGTCACGGTTTTCCGACCTTAAGACACATTAAAACACATTTAGCCTTTTCCTCGCCATAGGCCCCAATGAAGAAGAAAACGTTAACGTGAGATAACTTCTATAATCGTTGGATCTCGGTTTAGTTCTTTTGACAGGCTTAAGTGTTCATGACAAGATTGGCCTTGAGAAATTTGGTGATCACTGATCGTTGTTTAGGTACATTAAACCACGTTAAGCTTTTTCACTTTAAGCGTTTTTAGAATGTCCCTTTTAAATGTTTAAAATGTAAATTATAATCCTAAATGTAAAACATCAGAGACATGACGGAGGAAGAGAGAAACCTCGGGCGCAGCAGCAGATCTCTGATCAGCCTCCGCCTGCTGCTGCAGCTCCAACACGTCCCGTCGAGCCTGAAAAACAACAACAAACCTGCATAAATACCTTTAAACAGAGACTAAAGACCAGTCTGGCTTTCACGTAGTGTCTCATAACTAGGGTTGGGTATCGTTTGGTTTTTTTCCGATACAGTTTTTTAAAACGGTGCCTGAACAGAAATATATATAATATATATTTAATCTATATAGTATAAATATTAAAAAAGGAGCACAAAACGACAGTCGGCGACTTTAAAGAATGGCTTGTTTATTGCTAAAGCCGTATGGTCAAAATTAAATGATTGATTAATAATGTAATAACTATAACTTATAACAATGACTTATTTCACAAGTAAATTGCTGTTGAATGACCAAAACAAGCACCAGATGGGAAAAGGGTATTTTACAATAACTTTGAATGCACCACAAGGCTGGTGAGTTTCAAGTGAATGCGCAGTCTCACATGTCTCACTGTTGGAATCCTCTACATGGAAATACAGTCACACTTTACACCGCTTAACATAAGCTGTAAGCATTTTAACCATTGGGTTTAATCCAGCTACTAGCTAACCAGCTACTAGCTAACCTGCTACTAGCTAACCAGCTACTACCTAACCTGCTACTAGCTAACCTGTTACTAGCTAACCAGCTACTAGCTAACCTGCTACTAGCTAACCAGGTACTACCTAACCTGCTACTAGCTAACGGTAAAGTAGCGTCCCGTGCAGAGATGCTTCTGGAAAAAAAAAAAAAAGTCAGGCACCGAAATGAGGAGCCAAAATTTTCATTCTTATTCGGTCTCATTACTACCGTTTACGTCGGGACCTGTGCCCTGTTGGCACTGCGTTTCGGTACCCAACCCTACTCATAACTGTATCATTTGAACGTGTGGCTGATGCTCCAGATGTTCCAGATGTGACCTCTGACTGTATTATTTGAACGTGTTGCTGATGTTCCAGATGTGACCCCTGAATATTATTTGAACGTGTTCCAGATGTGACCTCTGACTATTATTTGAACGTGTTCCCGATGTTCCAGATGTGACCTCTGACCTGCTCCAGCTGTGCGTCCAGCTGCTGTCGCTGCTCCTGCTCCGCCTGCAGCCGGACGGACATCTGCTGCATCTGAGACCGCAACTACAACACAGACAGGTTTTACACTCAACCAATCAGCTGAGAGAACAGTTTTACACTCAACCAATCAGCTGAGAGAACAGTTTTACACTCAAGCATCAGCAAAGAGAACAGTTTTACACTCAACCAATCAGCTGACTGAGAGAACAGTTTTACACTCAACCAATCAGCTAACTGAGAGAACAGTCATTAGATTCAGTGACCCTGGCAGCCGTGATCCTGTGTCCATGCGTATATTCTTTAAATCATTATGTAGAGCCAATCACAGGACTGCATCGTCAGCGTATCTGTTGAGTGAGGTTACATCTCCACTGCTACATTCCCCTGGCATTTCCCCCTCTCATCCCCCTGCTCTGGCATTTACCCCTCTCATTCCCCCTGCTCTGGTGTCTCCCCCTCTCATTCCCCCTGCTCTGGTGTCTCCCCCTCTCATTCCCCCTGCTCTGCTGTATGTGTTTATCCGGTCCAGAGTAACGTGTGAGAGAGTGTGCTGGCGTTCAGACCTGAGCAAGCTCCTCGCAGCAGTTCTGCGAGACGCTGGCGTCCTCCAGCTGTTTCTCCAGCTGAGCCTCCAACAACATCAGCTGTTCTTTCAGCTGAGACACAAGCAAGGAAGTAAAGTTATTCTTTACGGCAGATTCACAGATACAAATCACAAAGGGCTTTAAGGTCTTTTCACACGGTACGCAACACTTCGCTGGGACATTCTAAAATGCTTAACGTGAAAAAGCTTAACGTGGTTTAATGTACCTAAACAACGATCAATCATCACCAAATTTATCATGGCCATATCTTGTCATAAACAATTAAACTGTGATTCGCTCAACATCCATTCTGCCAAAAATGTTTTGGGAGAAGACAGGCGGAGAAGACAGGAGAGGAGAGGACAGGATGGAGAGGACAGGACGGAGAGGAGAGGACAGGAGAGGAGAGGACAGGACGAAGAGGACAGGACGGAGAGGAGAGGACAGGACGGAGAGGACAGGGCGGAGAGGAGAGGACGGAGAGGAGAGGACAGGACGGAGAGGACAGGATGGAGAGGACAGGGCGGAGAGGAGAGGACGGAGAGGAGAGGACAGGACGGAGAGGACAGGATGGAGAGGACAGGGCGGAGAGGAGAGGACGGAGAGGAGAGGATGGAGAGGACAGGGCGGAGAGGACAGGACGGAGAGGACAGGGCGGAGAGGACAGGACGGAGAGGAGAGGACAGGAGAGGACAGGATGGAGAGGAGAGGACAGGACGGAGAGGAGAGGACAGGATGGAGAGGACAGGGCGGAGAGGAGAGGACAGGATTGAGAGGTTTTTGGTTTTTAAAGTCCCTTTATTGGACCATTTCCAGATAAGATTCACAGTCACAGAAAATCAACAGACACAAACAAAAAAAAAAAAAAAAAATTTCTCCAATTTTTTTTTTTTTTTTTAAGTTTTTTTCTTCTTCCTGTTTTTTTTCTTTTTTTTTCTTCTTTTTTTTTTTTTCCTTTTCCCCTTTTTTTTCTTTCTGAAAGAAAATTTTTTTTTAGGAATTCCTTTTAATTTTTTTTTTTTTTTTTTTTTTTTTTTTTTTTTTTTTTTTTTTTTTTTTTTTTTTTTTTTTTTTTTTTTGCAAAAAATTTTTTTTTTGTGGAATGGCGCGGGAAGCAAAAATAAAAAATATAAATGTTTTTTTTTGTGTTTGTAACACAAGAACACGAAAGAAAAACCCTCCAAAACCCCTCAACCACCTTTAAGAACACCCAACAGATCTGCCACGAGGACATTGTACAAACAAATGTGTTATTTTTTCCACCTCATGACAAAAATACATCCCTCTGCCTAGATCGGAGCGGCGCTCTGTATCTGTTCGTAGCTATAGCCCCATGCACAATCCTCCATTGGAGGTCGGCTGCCCGCTTTTCAACGGGCAACTTGTACAGGGAACGCCAACTGCCTTTCGGGGAAACCTCCGGACCAAAAAACTCTGTCCACCTCGACTCCTTCAGCTCAGCCAAAAACCGTATGTTCAGAACCTTTATGCAGGTATAATATAACTCTTTCTTCCCTGCATCTTGAAACTTGCCCAATTGAGGGGTTGAGAAAGACAGTAGCTGGCCTGCCTCCTCCTGCCATTCCCCCACAGATGGGGTGATGGTCAGAGAGGGGAAACTGTACTCCCATCCGTCACTCCACTGCTCACACAGTGACCGATTCTCCACCAGAGTTCGCTGGGGTGGTCCCAGGGCAGCACAAACTTCTTTCACCACCCTGTCGATCAACCTACTAGAGGTAATGTTGCTCCTCACTCTTAGCACATCAACAGAGATTGCAGTCATCTTCATCAGGTGACCCAATTTAGTACAGCCAGCCTCTCTGAGACCGGCCCTCAGGCTGGCTGACTGCAATGTTCGAGTCCCCAGGAAGTTGTTGAAAAACAACGGTTCTTCAAAAAGCCACATTCCTGGAGTTTCCTTTACATCCCGAGAATATTGGAGTACCTGCCACGCCTGCAGCACAGAGTTGTAGAACGATGTCAACCCATTAAGGTCCACATCCTCAGTTCGTAAGAGGAAAAGCTGCTTATCGTATCCCAGACGCCCAGCTCTCCTCAGCAGCAGTCGGGCTGTGTCCAACCAGCTGGGGCCACACTTGTACAATAGTTTTTGAGCAGTCTGAAGTCTAAAGGAGGCAATTCTTGATTGAATATCCACCAGCCCCTGCCCCCCTTCAGCTACAGGCAAATATAAAACTGATGCCCGAACCCAGTGTCGCCCCGACCAGAAGAAATCCACGATGGTTCTCTGAACGTCCTCCATCAGACCTCTTGGGTACCGATGGCAATAAGCTTACGCCAAAGGGTCGAGGCAACCAAATTATTGGCAACCAGAACTCTTCCCCTATTCGACAGCTGGGGTAGTACACCATGTCCATCTAGACAACCGGAACGGCACACCTTCTCCTTCACTCCCTCCCAGTTCTTTTAACAAAACCCTCAGATCCCAAAAACATCCCCAAAACCTTCAACCCTTCCTTCCCCACTCAAGTCCCCTTGGCAGACTGGGTACGGCGCTTTACCTCTCCACTGCCCTACTAACAAGGCCTCACTCTAGCCCAGTTCACCCGTGCAGATGTGGCCCTCTATACAGGGATAAAGCATCCTGTAAACACTGAACATCTGTCTGGCTGCAGACAAAAATATGCATTCATCATCTGCATAGGCTGAAAAACAATAGGACGCTCAACGCTCAAGGACCCAGGCAGGAGAAGACCACTAAGTCGAGCCCTCACCCTGCACAGTAGAGGTTCGATTGCTAAGGTATATAGCTGTCCCGAAATAGGGCAACCCTGTCTTATCCCCCTCTGCACAGGAACGGGCCGACTCAGCCCAGCCCCCGTCTTCACCAAACACTGTGCACCATTGTACAACAAACCAACCCAAGACAGAAACCCATCACCAAAACCAAAAGCTTTAAGTGCAGAAAACAAATAAGAGTGATCCACCTTATCGAAAAGCTTTTTCCTGGTCCAAAGAGACAATACCCACATCAAGATCATACACTTTACAAACATCGGAGAGGGCCCGAACACAGAAAAATATTGTCCATGATCGATCTATCTGGAACACAATAGGTTTGGTCCGAGTGTATAATTAGTTTGCGACAACCTTCAACCCGGTTTGATAATGCTCTGGAAAGTACCTTATAATCCGTACAGAGGAGGGAAACTGGGCCAGTTCTTAAGTAACGCCAGATCACCTTTTTGGGCAGCAATGACAACACTGCTCGCTGACAAGAAACAGGAAGAAAACCTGTTGTAATCCCCTCAATAAAACCTCATGAAGGTCTGGTCCAATGGTATTCCAGAAGTGTTTATAAAAATCTGTGGAGAGACCATCTATCCCCGGGCCTTTCCTGTAAGCCATCTGGTTGACTGCAGCTTTCAGCTCCTCCAGAGTTAGCTCGCAGTCCAAAGCAGCTTTCTCATCCAGACTGAGCTGAGGAAGACCCTCCAGCAGCTCCTCACGACTCTGCATGCTGCACTGTTGGGCCCCCAAAGGTCAGCATAGAACACCATTGCATGGCTCCTCATCTCCCCCGGACTGGTAGTTACTCTACCTCCTGGAAGCTGAAGGCAAGTCATTTTGCTTCCTCTGAGCCACAGATCTTTC
Source organism: Perca fluviatilis (assembly GCF_010015445.1). Classification (NCBI taxonomy): domain Eukaryota; kingdom Metazoa; phylum Chordata; class Actinopteri; order Perciformes; family Percidae; genus Perca; species Perca fluviatilis. Next base: position 3,439,308 of record NC_053112.1, on the reverse strand, counting down.
CAGATTAAAAAAGAAGGAGCTTGGGGCATCCATGTCCTTTAACTGGAGGAAACGACACCTGATAAGGGCCCCTTCACTCTCTCATTCAGAAAAGAGCTCAATTCCAGTTTTTTCTTTTTCAACACCTGCCCTAAAGAAGGGTCAGAGTCCCTATTTAAAACCTCCTCAATACTGCTGATGCTGGCTTCAAGTTTCATGACCTCTGCATTAATCTTAGCAGTGGAATGGGAGGTGTACTGTTGACAAAAAACCCGAACTTGGGCCTTGCCAACGTCCCACCACTGCGTCAAAGACTTAAAATCTGCTTTTTTATTTTTCCAGCACTTCCAAAAATGCTCAAAAGTTACACAGAACTTGCTGTCTTGTAAAAGTTTGTTATTAAAATGCCAGTAGGACTTAGTCCTCTCACCTGGCGCAGACAATCAAATCTATAAAAACAAAGTGATGATCCGTGAACAGCCACCGGGGTTATTCTACTGTGAACCAGTCTAGAGCTAAGGTTTAGTGAAATATAAATCCTGTCAAGTCTGGCTGCACTCACCCTATTATTAATCACCCTCACCCAAGTGTATTGTCGGGACTGTGGATGTTTCACCCTCCATGTGTCTACCAAATCCAGCTGGTTAATGGTGCTATTCAGACTCTGAGCTGAATTTGGGTGAGGTTCCTCGCCTATCCTGTCCACCGTGAAATCAGGAGTACAGTTAAAATCGCCACCAACAATCAGCTGATCCTGACGGTACTTATTTAATTCATTTTTTAACTGAGTGAAAAATATCACTCTTTCTGCTCCCCTGATTAGGGGATATATTAACAAAATAAAACACAGAACCCTCTATCTCTGCCCTGACCACCAGCAGGCGCCCCTTACCACTTCCGGTGGAGGATATGATGGTTGCCTGCTGCTGCCTTAAACAGGACAGCAACCCCTGCGCTAACATTAGTGCCATGGCTAAGAGCATAGGGACCCTCCCACCATAAACCCCAATCTGTCTCTACTGCTGGATCAGAATGTGTTTCCTTGCAAAAACAGCACATCAATCCTTTCTTGACTAGAAACCTCTGAAATTAAAGCCCCTTTTTCCCGTCTCTCCCACCATTGATATTAAGAGATCCTATTTTTAGGCTCCTCATAGAAAAGTCAGAAAAAAGAAACAGACAAGTTGAGACAAGCAGAGAACAATATAAAAAGAAATAAAGTTTAAGTGTCATGATCATTGGAAGGTCTTATTCTTTTGAGGTTCTACGTCCCTTTTCCTTTCTTAAAGTCGTATGTGCTTTTTGAGGCGAGCAGCGTTCTTTTATCCAACAGGTCAAAACCAACCAGTCTTTTCAGCACAGCAACAGACCTGATAAACTTTTCTCTGTCTTTGAAATAATCAGTCACTTTCACAGATCTTTTAAAAGTTTCATTCAGAAAACGATCTATTTCCTCTAATGAATACAAATCTGTGCTCAGATTAATTTCTCCAATAGACACAGTATCAGACTCTGAATCATACTCCATGTCTTCACTAGCACATGATGCCTGACTGGTGAACAGGCCTCCACCCTGTCCAG